>NC_092777.1:69136067-69263289 GCF_047496795.1 Chiloscyllium punctatum | reverse complement strand
GTGCGGCACTCCCTCAGCACTGACCCTCCGACAGTGCGGCACTCCCTCAGCACTGACCCTCCGACAGTGCGGCACTCCCTCAGCACTGACCCTCCGACAGTGCGGCACTCCCCTCAGCACTGACCCTCCGACAGTGCGGCACTCCCTCAGCACTGACCCTCCGACAGTGCGGCACTCCCCTCAGCACTGACCCTCCGACAGTGCGGCACTCCCTCAGCACTGACCCTCCGACAGTGCGGCACTCCCCTCAGCACTGACCCTCCGACAGTGCGGCACTCCCTCAGCACTGACCCTCCGACAGGCGGCGGCACTCCCTCAGCACTGACCCTCCGACAGTGCGGCACTCCCTCAGCACTGACCCTCCGACAGTGCGGCACTCCCCTCAGCACTGGACCCTCCGACAGTGCGGCACTCCCTCAGCACTGACCCTCCGACAGTGCGGCACTCCCTCAGCACTGACCCCTCCGACAGTGCGGCACTCCCTCAGCACTGACCCCTCCGACAGTGCGGCACTCCCTCAGCACTGACCCTCCGACAGTGCGGCACTCCCTCAGCACTGACCCTCCGACAGTGCGGCACTCCCTCAGCACTGACCCTCCGACAGTGCGGCACTCCCTCAGCACTGACCCTCCGACAGTGCGGCACTCCCTCAGCACTGACCCTCCGACAGTGCGGCACTCCCTCAGCACTGACCCTCCGACAGTGCGGCACTCCCTCAGCACTGACCCTCCGACAGTGCGGGCAACTCCCCTCAGCACTGACCCTCCGACAGTGCGGCACTCCCTCAGCACTGACCCTCCGACAGTGCGGCACTCCCCTCAGCACTGACCCTCCGACAGTGCGGCACTCCCTCAGCACTGACCCTCCGACAGTGCGGCACTCCCTCAGCACTGAACCCTCCGACAGTGCGGCACTCCCTCAGCCACTGACCCTCCGACAGTGCGGGCACTCCCTCAGCACTGACCCTCCGACAGTGCGGCACTCCCCTCAGCACTGACCCTCCGACAGTGCGGCACTCCCTCAGCACTGACCCTCCGACAGTGCGGCACTCCCTCAGCACTGACCCTCCGACAGTGCGGCACTCCCTCAGCACTGACCCTCCGACAGTGCGGCACTCCCTCAGCACTGACCCTCCGACAGTGCGGCACTCCCTCAGCACTGACCCTCCGACAGTGCGGCACTCCCTCAGCACTGACCCTCCGACAGTGCGGCACTCCCTCAGCACTGACCCTCCGACAGTGCGGCACTCCCTCAGCACTGACCCTCCGACAGTGCGGCACTCCCTCAGCACTGACCCTCCGACAGTGCGGCACTCCCTCAGCACTGACCCTCCGACAGTGCGGCACTCCCTCAGCACTGACCCTCCGACAGTGCGGCACTCCCTCAGCACTGACCCTCCGACAGTGCGGCACTCCCTCAGCACTGACCCTCCGACAGTGCGGCACTCCCTCAGCACTGACCCTCCGACAGTGCGGCACTCCCTCAGCACTGACCCTCCGACAGTGCGGCACTCCCTCAGCACTGACCCTCCGACAGTGCGGCACTCCCTCAGCACTGACCCTCCGACAGTGCGGCACTCCCTCAGCACTGACCCTCCGACAGTGCGGCACTCCCTCAGCACTGACCCTCCGACAGTGCGGCACTCCCTCAGCACTGACCCCTCCGACAGTGCGGCACTCCCTCAGCACTGACCCTCCGACAGTGCGGCACTCCCTCAGCACTGACCCTCCGACAGTGCGGCACTCCCTCAGCACTGACCCCTCCGACAGTGCGGCACTCCCTCAGCACTGACCCTCCGACAGTGCGGCACTCCCTCAGCACTGACCCTCCGACAGTGCGGCACTCCCTCAGCACTGACCCTCCGACAGTGCGGCACTCCCTCAGCACTGACCCTCCGACAGTGCGGCACTCCCTCAGCACTGACCCTCCGACAGTGCGGCACTCCCTCAGCACTGACCCTCCGACAGTGCGGCACTCCCTCAGCACTGACCCTCCGACAGTGCGGCACTCCCTCAGCACTGACCCTCCGACAGTGCGGCACTCCCTCAGCACTGACCCTCCGACAGTGCGGCACTCCCTCAGCACTGACCCTCCGACAGTGCGGCACTCCCTCAGCACTGACCCTCCGACAGTGCGGCACTCCCTCAGCACTGACCCTCCGACAGTGCGGCACTCCCTCAGCACTGACCCTCCGACAGTGCGGCACTCCCTCAGCACTGACCCTCCGACAGTGCGGCACTCCCTCAGCACTGACCCCTCCGACAGTGCGGCACTCCCTCAGCACTGACCCTCCGACAGTGCGGCACTCCCTCAGCACTGACCCCTCCGACAGTGCGGCACTCCCTCAGCACTGACCCTCCGACAGTGCGGCACTCCCTCAGCACTGACCCTCCGACAGTGCGGCACTCCCTCAGCACTGACCCTCCGACAGTGCGGCACTCCCTCAGCACTGACCCTCCGACAGTGCGGCACTCCCTCAGCACTGACCCTCCGACAGTGCGGCACTCCCTCAGCACTGACCCTCCGACAGTGCGGCACTCCCCTCAGCACTGACCCTCCGACAGTGCGGCACTCCCTCAGCACTGACCCCTCCGACCAAGTGCGGCACTCCCTCAGCACTGACCCTCCGACAGTGCGGCACTCCCTCAGCACTGACCCTCCGACAGTGCGGCACTCCCTCAGCACTGACCCTCCGACAGTGCGGCACTCCCTCAGCACTGACCCTCCGACAGTGCGGCACTCCCTCAGCACTGACCCTCCGACAGTGCGGCACTCCCTCAGCACTGACCCTCCGACAGTGCCCACTCCCTCAGCACTGACCCTCCGACAGTGCGGCACTCCCTCAGCACTGACCCTCCGACAGTGCGGCACTCCCTCAGCACTGACCCTCCGACAGTGCGGCACTCCCCTCAGCACTGACCCTCCGACAGTGCGGCACTCCCCTCAGCACTGACCCTCCGACAGTGCGGCACTCCCTCAGCACTGACCCTCCGACAGTGCGGCACTCCCTCAGCACTGACCCTCCGACAGTGCGGCACTCCCTCAGCACTGACCCTCCGACAGTGCGGCACTCCCTCAGCACTGACCCTCCGACAGTGCGGCACTCCCTCAGCACTGACCCTCCGACAGTGCCCACTCCCTCAGCACTGACCTCCGACAGTGCGGCACTCCCCTCAGCACTGACCCTCCGACAGGGCGGCACTCCCTCAGCACTGACCCTCCGACAGGGCGGCACTCCCTCAGCACTGACCCTCCGACAGGGCGGCACTCCCTCAGCACTGACCCTCCGACAGGGCGGCACTCCCTCAGCACTGACCCTCCGACAGGGCGGCACTCCCTCAGCACTGACCCTCCGACAGGGCGGCACTCCCTCAGCACTGACCCTCCGACAGGGCGGCACTCCCTCAGCACTGACCCTCCGACAGTGCGGCACTCCCTCAGCACTGACCCTCCGACAGGGCGGCACTCCCTCAGCACTGACCCTCCGACAGGGCGGCACTCCCTCAGCACTGACCCTCCGACAGGGCGGCACTCCCTCAGCACTGACCCTCCGACAGTGCGGCACTCCCTCAGCACTGACCCTCCGACAGTGCGGCACTCCCTCAGCACTGACCCTCCGACAGTGCGGCACTCCCTCAGCACTGACCCTCCGACAGTGCGGCACTCCCTCAGCACTGACCCTCTGGTGCACACGTGGAGTGTGATTGTGAGGAGTGAGGGTGTGTGGTGTGTGTTTTGTGAGGGTCTCGCGGTGATGTGGTCCCTGAGGGACGATGTGGGTTGGACGGTGGTGTATTCAGTGGTTATTATTTTGATTGTTGAAGTCTGGGGGTATTTTCCCCTTTCTGCTCCCCAGGATCATTATCGTGTCGTGTCACCGGATCTATGTTTACACCTTCCCGGACAATCCCACCAAATTATTTGAGTTTGATACCCGGGAGAATCCGAAAGGTAACTGTTTTCTCTCTGGCTGGTCACGTTCCTTCCTCAGATTGGACTCTTGTTTTGGGTTTTAACGAGACAGCTCATCACGTTGTTCAGGGGCTGGCCTGGGGATTTTATGGCTTTCATCTGGGGGATAGGTCATCCTGACTGGGCCGAATGGCCTCCTCCTGTCCCAGAGTAGCCTACTCTGACTCCTCCAATCTACTTCCGCCCTTTCTCACTCCTCTCTCACAGTCTTCTCCCCCCCTCCCTCCTTCACTCCCTGTCTTTGCCCCCCACCTTCCATCTCATGCTCCCTCCCCCCCCCACATGCTCCCTCCCCCTCCCGTCTCTCTCTCCCCCCCCTTCTCTCTCTCCCCCCCCCTTCTCTCTCTCTCCCCCCCCCCCTTCTCTCTCTCCCCCCTCTTCTCTCTCTCCCCCACTTCTCTCTCTCCCCCCCTTCTCTCTCTCTTGCATTCTTCACCTCCCCGTCTCTGTGTTCCCCCCCCCCGCTCCCCCATCTCTGTGTTTTCCCCCCCTCACTCCCCCATCTGTTTCCCCCCCTCCAATCCCCCGTCTCTTTGTCTCCCCCCCGTCTCAATGTCCCCCCCCCCTCCCCTGTCTCTGTGCCCCCTCCCACTCCCCCGTCTCTGACCCCCACACTCCCCCGTCTCTGACCCCCACACTCCCCCGTCTCTGACCCCCACTCCCCGTCTCTGTGCCCCTCCCACTCCCCCGTCTCTGACCCCCCACTCCCCCGTCTCTGTGCCCCTCCCACTCCCCCGTCTCTGTGCCCCTCCCACTCCCCCGTCTCTGTGCCCCTCCCACTCCCCCGTCTCTGACCCCCCCACTCCCCCGTCTCTGACCCCCCCACTCCCCCGTCTCTGACCCCCCCCACTCCCCGTCTCTGACCCCCCCACTCCCCCGTCTCTGACCCCCCCACTCCCCCGTCTCTGACCCCCCCACTCCCCCGTCTCTGACCCCCCCACTCCCCCGTCTCTGACCCCCCCACTCCCCCGTCTCTGACCCCCCCACTCCCCCGTCTCTGACCCCCCCACTCCCCCGTCTCTGACCCCCCCACTCCCCCGTCTCTGTGCCCCCCCACTCCCCAGTCTCTGACCCCCCCACTCCCCCGTCTCTGACCCCCCCACTCCCCCGTCTCTGTGCCCCCCCACTCCCCAGTCTCTGACCCCCCCACTCCCCCGTCTCTGACCCCCCCCACTCCCCACCCCCCGTCTCTGACCCCCCCACTCCCTTGTCTCTGACCCCCCCACTCCCACCCCCCGTCTCTGTGCCCCCCCACTCCCCCGTCTCTGTGCCCCCCCACTCCCCCGTCTCTGACCCCCCCACTCCCCCGTCTCTGACCCCCCCACTCCCCCGTCTCTGCCCCCCCACTCCCCCGTCTCTGTGCCCCCCACTCCCCCGTCTCTGACCCCCCCACTCCCCCGTCTCTGACCCCCCCACTCCCCCGTCTCTGTGCCCCCCCACTCCCCCGTCTCTGTGCCCCCCCACTCCCCGTCTCTGTGCCCCCCACTCCCCCGTCTCTGGCCCCCCCACTCCCCCGTCTCTGTGCCCCCCCACTCCCCCCGTCTCTGTGCCCCCCCACTCCCCCGTCTCTGTGCCCCCCCACTCCCCCGTCTCTGTGCCCCCCCACTCCCCCGTCTCTGTGCCCCCCCACTCCCCCGTCTCTGGCCCCCCCACTCCCCCGTCTCTGTGCCCCCCCACTCCCCCGTCTCTGTGCCCCCCCACTCCCCCGTCTCTGTGCCCCCCCACTCCCCCGTCTCTGACCCCCCCACTCCCCCGTCTCTGACCCCCCCACTCCCCGTCTCTGGCCCCCCCACTCCCCCGTCTCTGTGCCCCCCCCACTCCCCCGTCTCTGTGCCCCCCCACTCCCCCGTCTCTGTGCCCCCCCACTCCCCCGTCTCTGTGCCCCCCCACTCCCCCGTCTCTGTGCCCCCCCCACTCCCCCGTCTCTGTGCCCCCCCACTCCCCCGTCTCTGTGCCCCCCCCCCACTCCCCCGTCTCTGTGCCCCCCCACTCCCCCGTCTCTGTGCCCCCCCACTCCCCCGTCTCTGTGCCCCCCCACTCCCCCCGTCTCTGTGCCCCCCCACTCCCCCGTCTCTGTGCCCCCCCACTCCCCCGTCTCTGTGCCCCCCACTCCCCCGTCTCTGTGCCCCCCCACTCCCCCGTCTCTGTGCCCCCCCACTCCCCCGTCTCTGTGCCCCCCCCACTCCCCCGTCTCTGTGCCCCCCCACTCCCCCGTCTCTGTGCCCCCCACTCCCCCGTCTCTGTGCCCCCCCACTCCCCCGTCTCTGTGCCCCCCCCCACTCCCCCGTCTCTGTGCCCCCCCACTCCCCCGTCTCTGTGCCCCCCCACTCCCCCGTCTCTGTGCCCCCCCACTCCCCCGTCTCTGTGCCCCCCCACTCCCCCGTCTCTGTGCCCCCCCACTCCCCCCGTCTCTGTGCCCCCCACTCCCCCGTCTCTGTGCCCCCCCACTCCCCCCGTCTCTGTGCCCCCCCACTCCCCCGTCTCTGTGCCCCCCCACTCCCCCGTCTCTGTGCCCCCCACTCCCCCGTCTCTGTGCCCCCCCACTCCCCGTCTCTGTGCCCCCCCACTCCCCCGTCTCTGTGCCCCCCCACTCCCCCGTCTCTGTGCCCCCCACTCCCCGTCTCTGTGCCCCCCACTCCCCCGTCTCTGTGCCCCCCCACTCCCCGTCTCTGTGCCCCCCCACTCCCCCGTCTCTGTGCCCCCCCACTCCCCCGTCTCTGTGCCCCCCCACTCCCCCGTCTCTGTGCCCCCCCACTCCCCCGTCTCTGTGCCCCCCCACTCCCCCGTCTCTGTGCCCCCCCACTCCCCCGTCTCTGTGCCCCCCCACTCCCCCGTCTCTGTGCCCCCCCACTCCCCCGTCTCTGTGCCCCCCCACTCCCCCGTCTCTGTGCCCCCCCACTCCCCCGTCTCTGTGCCCCCCCACTCCCCCGTCTCTGTGCCCCCCCACTCCCCCGTCTCTGTGCCCCCCCACTCCCCCGTCTCTGTGCCCCCCCACTCCCCCGTCTCTGTGCCCCCCCCACTCCCCCGTCTCTGTGCCCCCCCACTCCCCCGTCTCTGTGCCCCCCCACTCCCCCGTCTCTGTGCCCCCCCACTCCCCCGTCTCTGTGCCCCCCCACTCCCCCGTCTCTGACCCCCCCACTCCCCCGTCTCTGACCCCCCCACTCCCCCGTCTCTGACCCCCCCACTCCCCCGTCTCTGTGCCCCCCCACTCCCCCGTCTCTGTGCCCCCCCACTCCCCCGTCTCTGTGCCCCCCCACTCCCCCGTCTCTGTGCCCCCCCACTCCCCGTCTCTGACCCCCCCACTCCCCCGTCTCTGGCCCCCCCACTCCCCGTCTCTGTGCCCCCCCACTCCCCCGTCTCTGTGCCCCCCCACTCCCCCGTCTCTGTGCCCCCCCACTCCCCCGTCTCTGTGCCCCCCCACTCCCCCGTCTCTGTGCCCCCCACTCCCCCGTCTCTGTGCCCCCCCACTCCCCCGTCTCTGACCCCCCCACTCCCCCGTCTCTGACCCCCCCACTCCCCCGTCTCTGGCCCCCCCACTCCCCCGTCTCTGTGCCCCCCCACTCCCCGGTCTCTGTGCCCCCCCACTCCCCCGTCTCTGTGCCCCCCCCACTCCCCCCGTCTCTGACCCCCCCACTCCCCCGTCTCTGACCCCCCCACTCCCCCGTCTCTGTGCCCCCCCACTCCCCCGTCTCTGTGCCCCCCCACTCCCCCCGTCTCTGTCCCCCCCACTCCCCCCGTCTCTGTGCTCCCCCACTCCCCACCCCCCCGTCTCTGACCCCCCCACTCCCCCGTCTCTGTGCCCCCCACTCCCCCGTCTCTGTGCCCCCCCACTCCCTTGTCTCTGTGCCCCCCCACTCCCCCCGTCTTTGTCCCCCCCACTCCCCCCGTCTCTGTGCTCCCCCACTCCCCCGTCTCTGTGCCCCCCCACTCCCCCGTCTCTGTCCCCCCCACTCCCCCGTCTCTGTGCTCCCCCACTCCCCCACCCCCCCGTCTCTGACCCCCCCACTCCCCCGTCTCTGTGCCCCCCCCACTCCCCCGTCTCTGTGCCCCCCCACTCCCTTGTCTCTGTGCCCCCCCACTCCCCCGTCTCTGTGCTCCCCCACTCCCCCGTCTCTGTGCCCCCCCACTCCCCCCGTCTCTGTGCTCCCCCACTCCCCACTCCCCCGTCTCTGACCCCCCCCACTCCCCCGTCTCTGACCCCCCCACTCCCCCGTCTCTGACCCCCCCCACTCCCCCGTCTCTGACCCCCCCACTCCCCCGTCTCTGACCCCCCCACTCCCCCGTCTCTGACCCCCCCACTCCCCCGTCTCTGACCCCCCCACTCCCCCGTCTCTGACCCCCCCACTCCCCCGTCTCTGACCCCTCCCACTCCCCCGTCTCTGACCCCCCCACTCCCCCGTCTCTGACCCCCCCACTCCCCCGTCTCTGACCCCCCCCACTCCCCCCGTCTCTGACCCCCCCACTCCCCCGTCTCTGACCCCCCCACTCCCCGTCTCTGTGCCCCCCCACCCCCCGTCTCTGTCCCCCCCACTCCCCCCGTCTCTGTGCTCCCCCACTACCCACTCCCCCCCGTCTCTGTGCTCCCCCACTCCCCCCCCGTCTCTGTGCTCCCCCACCCCCCGCTCCCCTGTCTCTGTGCCCCCCCACTCCCCCGTCTCTGTGCTCCCCCACTCCCCCCCCCGTCTCTGTGCTCCCCCACCCCCCCTCCTCCCGTCTCTGTGTCTCCCCCCCACTCCCCCGTCTCTGTGCCCCCCCACTCCCCCCCGTCTCTGTGCTCCCCCACCCCCCTCCCCCGTCTCTGTGTCTCCCCCCCACTCCCCCGTCTCTGTGCCCCCCCACTCCCCCCCCGTCTCTGTGCTCCCCCACCCCCCTCCTCCATCTCTGTGTTCCCCCCCCCCCCCCGTCTCTGTGCTCCACCCCCCTCCCACCCTCTTCCATCCTTGCTGGTTTTGCGTGTCCTTGGGGTCCCCTGTCCTGATCGAACCCGAGGACAGATTCTGACCCAATTGATGCTCCCCCTGTCCCCCCGGGAGGACCTGCTCGATGGTTTCCAGCGTGGAAGGCGCTAGCTAAATGCAGGTGGTTGTTGTTGCTGCAGGGCTGTGTGACCTGTGTCCGAGTGTGGAGAAACAGTTGCTGGTGTTTCCGGGCCACAAGTGCGGGAGTCTACAACTGGTGGTAAGTGTCACAGAGTCCCCCGTCCCCCCCTCCCCGTCCCCCATCCCCCCCCCTCCCCCCCCCCCCCCGGGGAATCCGGTCGGAGGGATGGGGGTGGGGTGGCGAGGCGAGGGTGTTGGCACCCCTTGGGTGTGTGTTTGGTTTTACCAGGAGGACCCTGTCTCACCCAGTGTCTGTCTGTCTCTGTGCCAGGATCTGTCCAACACCAAACCAGGCACATCGTCTGCCCCATTCACAGTGAACGCCCATCAGAGTGAGATCGCCTGTGTCACCCTCAATCAGCAAGGCACTGTCGTGGCGTCAGCCTCCCGCAAGGTACACCCTCAGGACCGGGAGCCCCTCACTCTCACTCTCACCCTCTCACCCTCTCTCCCTGTCACTCTGACCCCCCTCTCTCCCTGTCACTCTGACCCCCCTCTCTCTCCCTCTCTCTCTGACCCCCTCTCTCCCTGTCACTCTGACCCCCTCTCTCTCCCTGTCACTCTGACCCCCTCTCTCACTCTCTCTCCCCTGACCCCCTCTCTCCCTGACCCCTCTCTCCCCTGACCCCCTCTCTCCCTGACCCCCTCTCTCCCTGACCCCCTCTCTCCCTGACCCCCTCTCTCCCTGACCCCCTCTCTCCCTGACCCCCTCTCTCCCTGACCCCCTCTCTCCCCTGACCCCCTCTCTCCCTGACCCCCTCTCTCCCTGACCCCCTCTCTCCCTGACCCCCTCTCTCCCTGACCCCCCTCTCTCCCTCTCTCCCTCTCTCCCTCTCTCCCTCTCTCCCTCTCTCCCTCTCCCTCTCTCCCTCTCTCCCTCTCTCCCTCTTCCCTCTCTCCCTCTCTCCCTCTCTCCCTCTCTCCCTGTCACTCTGTCTCCCTCTCTCCCTGTCACTCTGTCTCCCTCTCTCCCTCTCCCTCTCTCCCTGTCACCCTCTCTCCCTCTCTCCCTCTCTCCCTCTCTCCCCTCTCTCCCTCTCTCCCTCTCTCCCTCTCTCCCTCTGACCCCCTCTCTCCCTGTCACTCTGTCTCCCTCTCTCCCTGTCACTCTGTCTCCCTCTCTCCCTCTGTCCCCCTCTCTCCCTGTCACTCTGTCTCCCTCTCTCCCTGTCACTCTGTCTCCCTCTCTCCCTGTCACTCTGTCTCCCTCTCTCCCTGTCACTCTGTCTCCCTCTCTCCCTGTCACTCTGTCTCCCTCTCTCCCTGTCACTCTGTCTCCCTCTCTCCCTGTCACTCTGTCTCCCTCTCTCCCTGTCACTCTGTCTCCCTCTCTCCCTGTCACTCTGTCTCCCTCTCTCCCTGTCACTCTGTCTCCCTCTCTCCCTGTCACTCTGTCTCCCTCCTCTCCCTGTCACTCTGTCCCCCTCTCTCCCTGTCACTCTGTCTCCCTCTCTCCCTGTCACTCTGTCTCCCTCTCTCCCTGTCACTCTGTCCCCCTCTCTCCCCTGTCACTCTGTCCCCCCTCTCTCCCTGTCACTCTGTCCCCCTCTCTCCCTGTCACTCTGTCTCCCTCTCTCCCTGTCACTCTGTCCCCCTCTCTCCCTGTCACTCTGTCTCCCTCTCTCCCTGTCACTCTGTCCCCCTCTCTCCCTGTCACTCTGTCTCCCTCTCTCCCTGTCACTCTGTCTCCCTCTCTCACTCTCTCACTCTGTCCCCCTCTCTCCCTGTCACTCTGTCTCACTCTCTCACTCTGACCCCCTCTCTCCCTGTCACTCTGTCTCCCTCTCTCCCTGACCCCCTCTCTCCCTGTCACTCTGACCCCCTCTCTCCTGTCACTCTGTCACTCTGTCTCCCTCTCTCACTCTCTCTCCCACTCTCCCACTCGGTGAGACACACTCTCCCCAATGTGCGCACACTCTCCCTCAGTCTTACTGTCCCCTTGTACACAATCCCCCCCCCCCGCCTCGTGTCGTGCGGAGACCCACCCCTCCCCTACTCCTCCCGACTGGTCAGACCCAACATCAAACACATGACTGAGGCCAGTGTTACTGACCTGATATTTCTGGGTGTTAAATCTGATCGCGAAGAGACCCTTTGGCCCATCGCCTGTGACTAGCACTCTGCCAGTGTGGCAATGCTTCCCCTTATTTCTGTGTCTCGGCTCCAGACTGCCGTGCGGTTCCTGCCCCAGGGACGTGTCCCTCAACCCCAGCCTGGCTCACATTTTCGCGCCCCCCCCCCCCCTCCCCCCATCCCAATCCCGATTCCCTGACCATGAGTTGTCCCCGGGGCACGTGCTAATGCCCTCAGTGACCGACCGGCAGCCCCTCGCGCGAACCCAGCCCCACTGCCGCACCGGGACCAGGCCTGGGGGAGAGCACGATGCCTCCAGCAGTCGAAGATCCAACACTCCCACAGCGCCCGCAGGCTGAGCGTTCCTCTCTTGCTCTCCGTCCAGGGCACCCTGATCCGATTGTTCGACACCCAGACAAAGGAGAAGCTGGTGGAGCTGCGAAGGGGCACCGACCCTGCCACCCTTTATTGGTGAGGACCCGGGGGTCAGGGGGCCTCGCCCCCCTGGTGGCACTGGGCACCGGGAGACTGGGATCGACGGGGATAGAGGGGGAAATGGGATAAAGACCCAGAGACGGGGATAGAGGGGGAACGGGATAAAGACCCAGAGGGGGGAGACGGGGATAGAGGGGGAACGGGATAAGACCCAGAACGGGGATAGAGGGGGAACGGGATAAAGACCCCAGAGACGGGGATAGAGGGGGAACGGGATAAAGACCCAGAGGGGGGAGACGGGGATAGAGGGGGAATGGGGTAAAGACCCAGAACGGGGATAGAGGGGGAACGGGATAAAGACCCAGAGACGGGGATAGAGGGGGAACGGGATAAAGACCCAGAGACGGGGATAGAGGGGGGAATGGGATAAAGACCCAGAGACGGGGATAGAGGGGGGAATGGGGTAAAGACCCAGAACGGGGATAGAGGGGAACGGGATAAAGACCCAGAGACGGGGATAGAGGGGGAACGGGATAAAGACCCAGAGACGGGGATAGAGGGGGAACGGGATAAAGACCCAGAGGGGGAGACAGAGATAGAGGGGGAACGGGATAAAGACCCAGAGGGGGAGACGGGGATAGAGGGGGGAACGGGATAAAGACCCAGAGGGGGAGACGGGGATAGAGGGGGAACGGGATAAAGACCCAGAGGGGGAGACGGGGATAGAGGGGGAACGGGATAAAGACCCAGAGACAGGGATAGAGGGGGGGACGGGATAAAGACCCAGAGGGGGAGACGGGGATAGAGGGGGAACGGGATAAAGACCCAGAGGGAGAGACGGGGATAGAGGGGGAACGGGATAAAGACCCAGAGACGGGGATAGAGGGGGAACGGGATAAAGACCCAGAGACGGGGATAGAGGGGGAACGGGATAAAGACCCAGAGGGGGGAGACAGAGATAGAGGGGGGAACGGGATAAAGACCCAGAGGGAGAGACGGGGATAGAGGGGGAACGGGATAAAGACCCAGAGGGGGAGACGGGGATAGAGCGGGAACAGGATAAAGACCCAGAGACGGGGATAGAGGGGGGACGGGATAAAGACCCAGAGGGGGAGACGGGGATAGAGGGGGGAACGGGATAAAGACCCAGAGGGAGAGACGGGGATAGAGGGGGAACGGGATAAAGACCCAGAGGGAGAGACGGGGATAGAGGGGGAACGGGATAAAGACCCAGAGACGGGGATAGAGGGGGGAACGGGATAAAGACCCAGAGACGGGGATAGAGGGGGGAACGGGATAAAGACCCAGAGACGGGGATAGAGGGGGAATGGGATAAAGACCCAGAGACGGGGAACGGGATAAAGACCCAGAGGGAGAGAGGGGGAATTTTCTCTGATCTGGAGGTGTTGCGGATGCACATTATATTTGAAAGCTCCGAAAGGGGAGGAATGGGATGGGAGGGGTTGGAGATATGTACAGGGCATTTGGCGGGGTGGGGTCGGGGGGCGGACAGCAGAGAGGATGGGAGTGATGGACTGGTTCCATCAGGGCTAGCACAGGCTCAATGGGCAGGCTGGCCTCATTCTCTGCAATGGAATATAGAGACTGGTGTTGCAAATCCTGGGGCAGTAACGTGCTGTTCAGGGGCAGGGATGGTGAGGGGGGAGGGAATCCCAGGAATGCTGATTCTGTGATTACCCCATCCTGCCCTTCCCCCACCCTCCCCCAACAGCATCAACTTCAGTTATGAGTCTTCCTTCCTCTGTGCGTCAAGTGACAAGGGCACGGTTCACATCTTCGCTCTGAAGGACACCAAACTTAACCGGAGATCAGCGTGAGTGAGGAACTGGTGGGGGGGGGGGGGGCATTCAAACCCTGGAATGGCAGGATCTGCAAATGGCCGCCCACAGTCAGTGGGGATGGACACTGCAAAATGGCCGCCTCTCCGGTCCACAGTCAGTGGGGATGGACACTGCAAAATGGCCGCCCACGGTCAGTGGGGAATGGACACTGCAAATGGCCGCCTCTCCGGGTCCACAGTCGGTGGGGATGGACATTGCAAATGGCCGCCCACGGTCAGTGGGGATGGACACTGCAAATGGCCGCCCACGGTCAGTGGGGATGGACACTGCAAATGGCCGCCCATGGTCAGTGGGGATGGACACTGCAAATGGCCGCCTCTCCGGTCCACAGTTGGTGGGGATGGACATTGCAAATGGCCGCCCACGGTCAGTGGGGATGGACACTGCAAATGGCCGCCTCTCCGGTCCACAGTCGGTGGGGATGGACATTGCAAATGGCCCGCCCACGGTCAGTGGGGATGGACACTGCAAATGGCCGCCCACGGTCAGTGGGGATGGACACTGCAAATGGCCGCCCACGGTCAGTGGGGATTGGACACTGCAAATGGCCGCCTCTCCGGTCCACAGTCGGTGGGGATGGACATTGCAAATGGCCGCCTCTCCGGTCCACAGTCGGTGGGGATGGACATTGCAAATGGCCGCCTCTCCGGTCCACAGTCATTGGGGATGGACATTGCAAATGGCCGCCTCTCCGGTCCACAGTCGGTGGGGATGGACATTGCAAATGGCCGTCCACGGTCAATGGGGGATGGACAACTGCAAATGGCCCGTCCACGGTCAATGGGGATGGACACTGCAAATGGCCGCCTCTCCGGTCCACAGTCGGTGGGGATGGACATTGCAAATGGCCGCCTCTCCGGTCCACAGTCATTGGGGATGGACACTGCAAATGGCCGTCCACGGTCAATGGGGATGGACACTTGCAAATGGCCGCCTCTCCGGTCCACAGTTGGTGGGGATGGACATTGCAAATGGCTGCCCACCGGTCAATGGGGATGGACACTGCAAATGGCCGCCTCTCCGGTCCACAGTCATTGGGGATGGACATTGCAAATGGCCGCCTCTCTGGTCCACAGTCGGTGGGGATGGACATTGCAAATGGCCGCCTCAAGTTTTGATGCGTACCCTTTTTGCTGTGTTTTGATTGGTCAGGTTGGCTCGAGTGGGCAAAGTGGGCCCGGTGATTGGGCAGTACGTGGATTCCCAGTGGAGTCTGGCAAGTTTTACCGTCCCTGCGGAGTGTGCGTGTATCTGCGCCTTTGGGAAGAACACGTCCAAAAACGTCAACTCAGTCATCGGTACGGAATGTCGGAGCGGGGTGGGGTGGGGTGGGGTGGGGGGGGTGGGTACGGAATGTCGGAGCGGGGTGGGGTGGGGGGGGGTGGGTACGGAATGTCGGAGCGGGGTGGGTGGGTGTACAGGGAAGCAGGGAGGGGTGAGGCGATGGGGGAATGGAGTACGACTATTAGGGGGATGGGGGGAATGCTGGAATGGGGAAGGGGTGTGGGGGAACAGTGTGGACAGGGACCAGGGAATGGGATATGGGGGGGACAGTGGGAATGGGGAAGGGGTGTGGGGGAACAGGTGTGGACAGGGAATGGGAGATGGGACAGTGGGAATGGGGAAGAGGTGTGGGGGGGGACAGTGGGGATTGGGAATGGGATATGGGGGGACAGTGGGAATGGGGAAGGGGGTGTGGGGGGTCGGTGTGGATAGGGAATGGGAATGGGGGGACAGTGGGAATGGGGAAGGGGTGTGGGGGAACAGGTGTGGACAGGGAATGGGAGATGGGACAGTGGGAATGGGGAAGAGGTGTGGGGGGGGGACAGTGGGGATAGGAATGGGATATGGGGGGACAGTGAGAATGGGGAAGGGGTGTGGGGGGGTGGTGGGGATAGGGAATGGGAATGGGATATGGGGGGACAGTGGGAATGGGGAAGGGGTGTGGGGGGTGGTGGGGATAGGGAATGGGAATGGGATATGGGGGGACAGTGGGAATGGGGAAGGGGTGTGGGGGGGTGTGGGGATAGGGAATGGGAATGGGATATGGGGGGACAGTGGGAAATGGGGGAGGGGTGTGGGGGGACGGTGGGGATAGGGAATGGGAGATGGGGGGACAGTGGGGGATAGGGAATGGGATATGGGGGGGCAGTGGGAATGGGGAAGGGGTGTGGGGGGGACGGTGGGGATAGGGAATGGGAGATGGGGGGGACAGTGGGGATAGGGAATGGGATATGGGGGGACATTGGGAATGGGGAAGGTGTGTGGGGGGGACGGTGGGGATAGGAATGGGAATGGGATATGGGGGGACATTGGGAATGGGGAAGGTGTGTGGGGGGACGGTGGGGATAGGGAATGGGAATGGGATATGGGGGGACATTGGGAATGGGGAAGGTGTGTGGGGGGACGGTGGGGATAGGGAATGGGAATGGGATATGGGGGGACATTGGGAATGACATTGGGAATGGGGAAGGTGTGTGGGGGGACGGTGGGGGATTCCTTGAGGCCTGAGAGGAGGAGTCGAGGGTCTAATCCAGGGGAGGAGAGGGGATTCCGATTGGTGCGTGAGGCTGGTATCCTACACGACCAATCAGAAAGCCCCCAGGGAGGAGCCCGGGCTGGACCAGCCTTTCGCCCTGGGGAGGCATTGCGAACCAGTCCAATAGGGGTATCATGTGTGCGCACTCACCGTCCCCATGAAGGGCCGGCCTGTTGTCTCTTCCTGTTTCTAACCCCCTCCCCGTCTCTCTCTCCACCCCCCCCCCCCCCCCCCCGTCTCTCTCTCCCCCCCCCCCAGCGATCTGTGTTGATGGGACCTTCCATAAGTATGTCTTCACCCCGGATGGTAACTGTAACCGAGAGGCTTTCGACGTTTACCTGGATATCTGTGACGATGATGACTTCTGAAACCCCACCCCCACCCCCACCCCCACCCCCACTCCTCACCCTCACCCTCTCCACCACTCCTCACCCCTCCTGCCCCACCCCCATCTCCACTCCTCACCCCCTCCTGCCCTACCCCCTCCTCCACTCCTCACCCTCACCCCCACCCCCATCTCCACTCCTCACCCCCTCCTGCCCTACCCCCTCCTCCACTCCTCACCCCCACTCCCTCACCCCTCCTGCCCTACCCCCCTCCTCCACTCCTCACCCTCACCCCCACCCCCTCCTCCACTCCTCACCCCCACCCTGCCCCCTCTCTCACTCATCACCCCCACCCCCACCGTTCACCTCCTTTCCCCCACCCGACCCCATCCTCTCCCTCACTCATCGCCCCCCACCCCCACCCCTGCCCCACTCATCACCCCTACCCCGACTCCCACCCCTCTCACTGTAGAGGGAGCTTTACTCTGTATCTAACCCCGTGCTGTCCCTGTCCCTGGGAGTGTGTGATGGGGGACAGTGTAGAGGGAGCTTTACTCTGTATCTAACCCCCGTGCTGTCCCTGTCCCTGGGAGTGTGTGATGGGGGACAGTGTAGAGGGAGCTTTACTCTGTATCTAACCCCGTGCTGTCTCTGGGAGTGTTTGATGGGGGCACAGTGTAGAGGGAGCTTTACTCTGTATCTAACCCTGTGCTGTCCCCTGTCCTGGGAGTGTTGATGGGGGACAGTGTAGACAGAGCTTTACTCTGTATCTAACCCCGTGCAGTCCCTGTTCCTGGGAGTGTTTGATGGGGGACAGTGTATGAGAGAGCTTTACTCTGTATCTAACCCCGTGCTGGTCCCTGTCCTGGGAGTTGTTTGATGGGGGACAGTGTAGAGGAAGCTTTACTCGGTATCTAACCCCGTACTGTCCCTGTCCTGGGAGTGTTTGATGGGGGAACAGTGTAGAGGGAGCTTTACTCTGTATCTAACCCCGTGCTGTCCCTGACCCTGGGAGTGTTTGATGGGGGACAGTGTAGAGGAGCCCCCCTACCCCATAAGAATTTATTTGTGTCTCTGTTGAATTGTGTTTTTAAATAAATGTGTTGAAGCTTGTTGTAGATAATGGAACAAGTCTCTTTCCAGAATCTTCCCGCCACCTCCCGACATTCTTCGTGGGCCCCAGTGATCGTGCTTTCTGTTTTTGGGCTGGGGGTGAGTTGAGGTGGGGGTGAGAATCACCTTCCTCATCCCTGTTCATTGGAGAAACCGAACTGGGACCCAGCCCCAGATCAATCCAGGGGTCTACAGGAGCAGCTCAGAGGCTGGGAATCCTGCAGCGAGTAACTCCCCTCCTGACTCTCCCCCCATCGGGTCAGAGGCTGGGAATCCTGCAGTGAGTAACTCCCCTCCTGACTCTCCCCCCATCGGGTCAGAGGCTGGGAATCCTGCAGCGAGTAACTCCCCTCCTGACTCTCCCCCCATCGGGTCAGAGGCTGGGAATCCTGCAGCGAGTAACTCCCCTCCTGACTCTCCCCCCATCGGGTCAGAGGCTGGGAATCCTGCAGCGAGTAACTCCCCTCCTGACTCTCCCCCCATTGGGTCAGAGACTGGGAATCCTGCAGCGAGTAACTCCCCTCCTGACTCTCCCCCCCAAAGCCCTGTCCCACCATCGACAAGGCACAAGTCAGGAGGGTGAGGGAATACTCCCCACTTGCCCTGGACGGGGGCAGCTCCAACAACACTCGAGAAGCTCAACACCGTCCAGGGACAGAGCAACCCCACCCCCCCACACTCGATCGACACACTGACCCCCACCTCCAATACTCACTCCCTCAGCCTCTGACACTCCAGGGAAAACAGCCCCAGCCTGTTCAGCCTCTCCCTGTAGCTCAAATCCTCCAACCCTGGCAACATCCTTGTAAATCTTTTCTGAACCCTTTCAAGTTTCACAACGTCTTTCCAATAGGAAGGAGACCAGAATTGCACGCAATATTCCAACAGTTGCCTAACCAATGTCCTGTACAGCCGCAACATGACCTCCCAACTCCTGTACCCAATACTCTGACCAATAAAGGAGAGCATACCAAACGCTGCCTTCACTATCCTATCGACCTGTGACTCCACTTTCAAGGAGCTATGAACCTGCACTCCAAGGTCTCTTTGTTCAGCAACACTCCCTAGGACCCCACCATTATGTGTAAGGCCCCAAGATCTCGAATTGTTATCAAAACAGACTGTATTGCTCAAAAATTCACACCTACTCCAATAGTGTCAGTGAAAGTGTTTAATTACAAACGTGCTTGGAAACCGCTGGCAATTTTCCGAATGACCGAGAGACTCGGCAAGCAGTTCCCCAAAGGAATCATGAAGGGAATCCCCCAACAGGATTTCCAGGAGTAGGGTCCAAACAGCATCAAGAGGTAGCTGTTGAGGACCATCTCTCGGGGCTGGTCCGTCACTCATGGAGGTACACAGCCTTGGTCAGGGTGGATTCCATCACCAGGGTGGTCTTTGCTGTCGTGTTCCCATATTGCAACTCCTTCTTCACCATCCTGTGATTCACCTGCAGCGTCCGAGAGAACAAGGACACTGAGCAAACATTCCTGTGGAGATGGGCGTACAGGATGTATTCCGAAACGCTGTTGTACCCCAGGGCTTCGCTGCTCCCACCCTCGGGAGACTCTCTGTGTGGAGTTTGCACATTCCCCCCACCCCCCACCCCCGTGTCTGTGTGGGGTTTCCTCCGGGTGCTCTGGTTTCCTCCCACAGTCCAAAGATGGGCAGGTCAGGGTGGATTGGTCATTGCTAGGTTACCCGAAGTGTTAGGGGCATTAGTCAGAGGGATATGGGGCTGGGTGGGTTACTCTTTGGAGGGTCGGTGTGGACTGGTTGGGGGGGGGGTTAGGGAATATAACCATTGCCCCATGACATTCAAAGACATTACCATCACCGAATCGGCCATTATCCACATCCTGGGGGCTACCATTAACCAGAAACTCAACAAGACCCACAACGTAACGACAGCGGCTACAGGAGCAGGTCAGAGGCTGGGAATCCTGCAGCGAGTAACTCCCCTCCTGACTCTCCCCCCCAAAGCCCTGTCCCACCATCGGGTCAGAGGCTGGGAAACCTGCAGCAAGTAACTCCCCTCCTGACTCTCCCCCCATCGGGTCAGAGGCTGGGAATCCTGCAGCGAGTAACTCCCCTCCTGACTCTCCCACCATCGGGGTCAGAGGCTGGGAATCCTGCAGCGAGTAACTCCCCTCCTGACTCTCCCACCATCGGGGTCAGAGGCTGGGAATCCTGCAGCGAGTAACTCCCCTCCTGACTCTCCCCCCATCGGGTCAGAGGCTGGGAAACCTGCAGCAAGTAACTCCCCTCCTGACTCTCCCCCCATCGGGTCAGAGGCTGGGAATCCTGCAGCGAGTAACTCCCCTCCTGACTCTCCCACCATCGGGTCAGAGGCTGGGAAACCTGCAGCAAGTAACTCCCCTCCTGACTCTCCCCCCATCGGGTCAGAGGCTGGGAATCCTGCAGCGAGTAACTCCCCTCCTGACTCTCCCACCATCGGGGTCAGAGGCTGGGAATCCTGCAGCGAGTAACTCCCCTCCTGACTCTCCCCCCAAAGCCCTGTCCCACCATCGACAAGGCACAAGTCAGGAGGGTGAGGGAATACTCCCCACTTACCCTGGACGGGGGCAGCTCCAACAACACTCGAGAAGCTCAACACAGTCCAGGGACAGAGTAACCCCCCCCATCAAACACTCCCAGGGACAGACACAGGGGGGAACACCACCCCCTGAGGGAGCAGCAGATACAGGGGGGGGAACACCACCCCCTGAGGGAGCAGCAGATACAGGGGGGGGAACACCACCCCCTGAGGGGGCAGCAGATACAGGGGGGAACACCACCCCCTGAGGGAGCAGCAGATACAGGGGGGGACACCAACCCCTGAGGGAGCAGCAGATACAGGGGGGGGAAACACCACCCCCTGAGGGAGCAGCAGATACAGGGGGGGGAACACCACCCCCTGAGGGAGCAGCAGATACAGGGGGGGGAACACCACCCCCTGAGGGAGCAGCAGATACGGGGGGGGGGACACCACCCCCTGAGGGAGCAGCAGATACGGGGGGGGGGACACCACCCACTGAGGGGGCAGCACTTACAGGGGGGAACACCACCCCCTGAGGGAGCAGCAGATACAGGGGGGGACACCACCCCCTGAGATTTCACTCTGAGCCCCCACACCCCATCCCGATTGGGAACGATATGGGCCGTTCCTTGAGTGTCGCCGGGGTCAGAATCCTCGAACCCCCTCCCTCACGGGGCATTGTGTGGGGATGAGGGTGGTGTCACTGGTTCGACTGACCTTGACGAAGAGATCGTACAGATGGAACTGGTCTCCAAACTCTCGGAATACCTCATCCATGAAGGTGATCAGGAAGGAGCCTTCCTTCGGATCCCGGTAGGCCACGTACCCTAACAACAGGGTTAGATGGTTACACAGTGTAAAGGAGAGAAAGGGGACCCCACTCCCTCAGCACTGACCCTCCCACAGTGCCCCCTCCCTCAGCACTGACCCTCCCACAGTGCCCACTCCCTCAGCACTGACCCTCTGACAGTGCCCACTCCCTCAGCACTGACCCTCTGACAGTGCCCACTCCCTCAGCACTGACCCTCTGACAGTGCCCACTCCCTCAGCACTGACCCTCCGACAGTGCGGCACTCCCTCAGCACTGACCCTCCGACAGTGCCCACTCCCTCAGCACTGACCCTCCGACAATGCCCCACTCCCTCAGCACTGACCCTCTGACAGTGCGGCACTCCCTCAGCACTGACCCTCCCACAGTGCCCACTCCCTCAGCACTGACCCTCTGACAGTGCCCACTCCCTCAGCACTGACCCTCTGACAGTGCCCACTCCCTCAGCACTGACCCTCCGACAGTGCCCACTCCCTCAGCACTGACCCTCTGACAGTGCCCACTCCCTCAGCACTGACCCTCTGACAGTGCCCACTCCCTCAGCACTGACCCTCTGACAGTGCCCACTCCCTCAGCACTGACCCTCTGACAGTGCCCACTCCCTCAGCACTGACCCTCTGACAGTGCCCACTCCCTCAGCACTGACCCTCTGACAGTGCCCACTCCCTCAGCACTGACCCTCTGACAGTGCCCACTCCCTCAGCACTGACCCTCTGACAGTGCCCACTCCCTCAGCACTGACCCTCTGACAGTGCCCACTCCCTCAGCACTGACCCCCTGACAGTGCCCACTCCCTCAGCACTGACCCCCTGACAGTGCCCACTCCCTCAGCACTGACCCCCTGACAGTGCCCACTCCCTCAGCACTGACCCCCTGACAGTGCCCACTCCCTCAGCACTGACCCTCTGACAGTGCCCACTCCCTCAGCACTGACCCCCTGACAGTGCCCACTCCCTCAGCACTGACCCCCTGACAGTGCCCACTCCCTCAGCACTGACCCCCTGACAGTGCCCACTCCCTCAGCACTGACCCCCTGACAGTGCCCACTCCCTCAGCACTGACCCTCCGACAGTGCCCACTCCCTTAGCACTGACCCTCTGACAGTGCCCACTCCCTCAGCACTGACCCTCTGACAGTGCCCACTCCCTCAGCACTGACCCTCTGACAGTGCCCACTCCCTTTCAGTCTGGGATCCCCTTCCCCCAGGGATTCTGGTTTCTGGACATTTCCAGTACATCACTGCCCTCTGCTGGTAACGGGTTTGTCTGCAGCCCAGGAGCTCGTTCCTGTCACTGAGTAAGGGACAGAGTAATGCACTGACCACGAGGTGCGGGGTAGACTGCAAAGGTGTCAGACATTGTGGGCAGTTTCTTTTGCTCAACAGCTTCCTGTGTGGTCGTCGAGCGGAATCCAGTCGTGACGACCCCAGCGTCAACTTTCTCTGGAATGGAGAGAAACGATGATCTGAGAATTCTGGCTGTTGGCCTCATGACGATCAACAGGTCAAGCTGCGACCATTTCCTAGTGTTCTCCTCGGGTGAAGGGGTCAAGGTGTTTACAGTGACAGATTACAGGCATCCACCCACCGATGGACAATTCCATTCTGACTGACCCATGGTTGGGCCAGGAATACGTCTCCGAGCCAGTGCTCTTCGCCAACTCCTGCCTCACAGTGCCAGCACCCCAGGTTCAATGCCCACATTGGGGCAACTGGCTGTGTGGCATTTGCACAGTCTCCCCGTGTCTGCATGGGTTTGCTCCCACAGTCCAAAGACATGCAGGTTAGGGTGGATGGGCCATGCCGATAGTGCCCAGGTTAGGGTGGATTGGCCGTGCTAAATTGTCCCCGTAGTGCCCAGGGATGTGCAGGTTAGGGTGGATTGGCTGTGCTAAATTGTCCCCGTAGTGCCCAGGGATGTGCAGGTTAGGGTGGGATTGGCCGTGCTAAATTGTCCCATAGTGCCCAGGGATGTACAGGTTAGGGTGGATTGGCCGTGCTAAATTGTCCCCGTAGTGCCCAGGGATGTGCAGGTTAGGGTGGATTGGCCGTGCTAAATTGTCCCATAGTGCCCAGGGATGTGCAGGTTAGGGTGGATTGGCCGTGCTAAATTGTCCCGTAGTGCCCAGGGATGTGCAGGTTAGGGTGGATTGGCCGTGCTAAATTGTCCCATAGTGTCCAGGGATGTGCAGGTTAGGGTGGATTGGCCGTGCTAAATTGTCCCCGTAGTGCCCAGGGATGTGCAGGTTAGGGTGGATTGGCCGTGCCCATAGTGCCCAGTGATGTACAGGTTAGGGTGGATTGGCCGTGCTAAATTGACCCATAGTGCCCAGGGATGTACAGGTTAGGGTGGATTGGCCGTGCTAAATTGTCCCATAGTGTTCAGGGATGTACAGGTTAGGGTGGGATTGGCCGTGCTAAATTGTCCCATAGTGCCCAGGGATGTACAGGTTAGGGTGGGATTGGCCGTGCTAAATTGTCCCATAGTGCCCAGGGATGTGCAGGTTAGGGTGGATTGGCCGTGCTAAATTGTCCCCGTAGTGCCCAGGGATGTACAGGTTAGGGTGGATTGACCGTGCTAAATTGTCCCCGTAGTGCCCAGGGATGTGCAGGTTAGGGTGGATTGGCCGTGCTAAATTGTCCCCATAGTGCCCAGGGATGTACAGGTTAGGGTGGATTGGCCGTGCTAAATTGTCCCCGTAGTGCCCAGGGATGTGCAGGTTAGGGTGGATTGGCCGTGGGAAATGCAGGGTTATGGGGATAGGGTTGGGGGGTGGGTGTGGACTTGATGGGCAGAATGGCCTGAATCCACACTGTATGGATTCTGTGAACAGTTGGTCTTAGTACTGTCACCACCAACTCATCCCAGCACGGGGTTAGATACAGAGTAAAGCTCTCTCTACACTGTCCCCCCATCAGATACAGAGTAAAGCTCTCTCTACACTGTCCCCCCATCAAACACTCCCAGGGACAGGGACAGCACGGGGTTCGATACAGAGTAAAGCTCTCTCTACACTGTCCCCCCATCAGATACAGAGTAAAGCTCTCTCTACACTGTCCCCCCATCAAACACTCCCAGGGACAGGGACAGCACGGGGTTAGATACAGAGTAAACCTCCCTCTACACTGTCCCCCATCAAACACTCCCAGGGACAGGGACAGCACGGGGTTTAGATATAGAGTAAAGCTCCCTCTACACTGTTCCTCACTCCCGGGTCCAAGGACAGCACGGGGTTTAGATCCAGAGTAAAGCTCCCTCTACACTGTCCCTCACTCCCGGGTCCAGGGACAGCACGGGGTTTAGATATGGAGTAAAGCTCTCTCTACACTGTCCCTCACTCCCGGGTCCAGGGACAGCACGGGGTTTAGATATAGAGTAAAGCTCCCTCTACACTGTCCCTCACTCCCGGGTCCAGGGACAGCACGGGGTTTAGATATGGAGTAAAGCTCCCTCTACACTGTCCCTCACTCCCGGGTCCAGGGACAGCACGGGGTTTAGATATGGAGTAAAGCTCCCTCTACACTGTCCCTCACTCCCGGGTCCAGGGACAGCACGGGGTTTAGATATAGAGTAAAGCTCCCTCTACACTGTTCCTCACTCCCGGGTCCAGGGACAGCACGGGGTTTAGATATGGAGTAAAGCTCCCTCTACACTGTTCCTCACTCCCGGGTCCAGGGACAGCACGGGGTTTCGATCCACAGAGATTGAGTTCCGAAAGCTGGCGATAAACCATACCTCCACGACAAGCTTGGATGATGAAGACCTTTGGTTTGTTTTGGAGCTGAGGGCACTCTTTATTATTGAACATCTCAAAGATCATCTCCAGTTCCACTCCGTTTTCGGTCGGTGCTCCGAAAATACTTGTATCGTTTCCATGGGCCAGGAGGAAGATGAACACACAGCTAACGTTCCGTGGATTCTTCAGTTCCTCACGAAATTGTTCCATCGCGGGGATTATTTCCTGAGGACAACAAAGCGATTCAAAAGGCAGTTTGTGGGGAGGTCTGTAATGACCAAAATGGTGACAATTGATCCACTTCCGATCCCGTTCCCTCGAACACACCACGTGTTCCTCAGGGGAGTGTCCTGGGCCCAACCATCTTCAGCTGCTTCATCGATAACCTTCCCTCCATTAGAGGGTTCGAAGGAGAGACATTCACTGATGTTAGCACAATGTTCAGCACCATTCTCTGCTTCTCAGATACTGATACAGTCTGTGTTCAAATACAGCAAGAACTGGACAATATCCAGGCCTGGTCTGACAAGGAGCAAGTTACAGTCACACCACACAGAGACCAGGCAGAGACCATCTCCAACAAGAGAGAATCGAACCATCGGCCCCTTGACATTCAATGGGGTTACCATCACTGAATCCCTCACTACCAAGATCCTGGGGGTTACCATTGACCAGAAACTGAACTGGGACCCAGCCCCAGATCAATCCAGCGGCTACAGGAGCAGGTCAGAGGCTGGGAATCCTGCAGTGAGTAACTCCCCTCCTGACTCTCCCCCCATCGGGTCAGAGGCTGGGAATCCTGCAGCGAGTAACTCCCCTCCTGACTCTCCCACCATCGGGTCAGAGGCTGGGAATCCTGCAGCGAGTAACTCCCCTCCTGGCTCTCCCCCCAAAGCCCTGTCCCACCATCGGGTCAGAGGCTGGGAATCCTGCAGCGAGTAACTCCCCTCCTGACTCTCCCACCATCGGGTCAGAGGCTGGGAATCCTGCAGCGAGTAACTCCCCTCCTGACTCTCCCCCCATCGGGTCAGAGGCTGGGAATCCTGCAGCGAGTAACTCCCCTCCTGACTCTCCCCCCAAAGCCCTGTCCCACCATCGACAAGGCACAAGTCAGGAGGGTGAGGGAATACTCCCCACTTGCCCTGGACGGGGGCAGCTCCAACAACACTCGAGAAGCTCAACACAGTCCAGGGACAGAGCAACCCCCCCCCATCAAACACTCCCAGGGACAGACACAGGGGGGAACACCACCCCCTGAGGGGGCAGCAGATACAGGGGGGAACACCACCCCCTGAGGGAGCAGCAGATACAGGGGGAACACCACCCCCTGAGGGGGCAGCAAATACGGGGGGGGGGGGAACACCACCCCCTGAGGGGGCAGCAGATACAGGGGGGGGGAACACCACCCCCTGAGGGGGCAGCAGATACAGGGGGGGGGAACACCACCCCCTGAGGGGGCAGCAGATACAGGGGAGGGAACACCACCCCCTGAGGGGGCAGCAGATACGGGGGAACGCCACCCCTTGAGGGGGCAGACACAGGGGGGAGCGTCACTCCCGGGACTGCCCCTCAGAGCCACACCCCCCCACCCCTCCCGATTGGGAACGATATGGGCTGTTCCTTCAGTGTCGCCGGGGTCAGAACCCTGGAACTCGCTCCCTCACGGGGCATCGTGCGGGGTCCCCCTCACCACACAGGGGGTTAGGGGTGGACTACAGTGGGTCAGGAAGGCTTCTCACCCCCAGCTATTCGGGGGTGGCAATTAGGGACGGGGTGATAAGTGATGAGCTCGGCAGTGATAGCTGCATACTACTGCTGTGAAGTTGAAGGCGTGTACTGTACCTTTAAGAGAGAGTGAATTCTGGCAAGCACCTGGCGTGTGACTAACTAGCAGGCACAGAGCGTCCTGGAGAATTCAAAGTTGTAACCTTAAGCTGTAACATTTGGGTGGTAACCTAGATATCTCAATAGATTTCACTGCAGTTCAAATTTAACCAGTTATAATTATGCCCCAAGATACTAAAACCCAATCAACTTTCAATTTTACTGTTTTGACAACATTGAACCAATGAGACGATCCTATGTTTGGGGTATAAAAAGCATGCCTTTTGGACAGTTAGCCATTGTCAGACAGAATGCCCGAAAACCCTCTTCATCAACGGTACCTTTTGCATATGAAATATCTGTGCAGCGCAAGGCAGTAGACAACCCAGGGAGATCTACAAACAGATGACGATCGACACTGGAGACAGTAGCCGTTGTCTGGTTTTGAAAATAAAGTTCCTGTAAATTTAGTAGGGGCTTTATCGAGTCAGAGCTGAAAAATGTGTTGCTGGAAAAGCGCAGCAGGTCAGGCAGCATCCAAGGAGCAGGAGAATCGATGTTTCGGGCATGAGCCCTTCATCAGGAATGAGGAGAGTGTGTCCAGCAGGCTAAGATAAAAGGTAGGGAGGAGGGACTTGGGGGAAGGGGCGCTGGAAATGTGATAGGTGGAAGGAGGTTAAGGTGAGGGTGATAGGCCGGAGTGGGGGTGGGGGCGGAGAGGTCAGGAAGAAGATTGCAGGGTAGGAAGGTGGTGCTGAGTTCGAGGGTTGGGACTGAGACAAGGTGGGGGGAGGGGAAATGAGGAAACTGGAGAAATCTGAGTACATCCCTTGTCGTTGGAGGGTTCCTAGGCGGAAGATGAGGCGCTCTTCCTCCAACCGTCGTGTTGCTATGGTCTGGCGATGGAGTCGTCTAAGGACCTGCATGTCCTTGGTGGAGTGGGAGGGGGAGTTGAAGTGTTGAGCCACGGGGTGGTTGGGTTGATTGGTCCGGGTGTCCCAGAGGTGTTCTCTGAAACGTTCCGCAAGTAGGCGGCCTGTCTCCCCAATATAGAGGAGGCCACATCGGGTGCAGCGGATGCAGTAAATGATGTGTGTGGAGGTGCAGGTGAATTTGTGACGGATATGGAAGGATCCCTTAGGGCCTTGGAGGGAAGTGAGGGGGGAGGTGTGGGCGCAAGTTTTGCATTTCTTGCAGTTGCAGGGGAAGGTGCCGGGAGTGGAGGTTGGGTTGGTGGGGGGTGTGGACCTGACGAGGGAGTCATGGAGGGAGTGGTCTTTTCGGAATGCTGATAGGAGAGGGGAGGGAAATATATCCCTGGTGGTGGGGTCCGTTTGCAGGTGGCGGAAATGACGACGGATGATACGATGTATATGGAGGTTTGTCGGGTGGTGGGTGAGGACCAGTGGGGTTCTGTCCTGGTGGCGATTGGAGGGGCAGGGCTCAAGGGCGGAGGAGCGGGAAGTGGAGGAGATGCGGTGGAGGGCATCGTCAATCACGGCTGGGGGGAAATTGCGGTCTTTGAAGAAGGAGGCCATCTGGGTTGTACGGTATTGGAATTGGTCCTCCTGGGAGCAGATGCGGCAGAGATGAAGGAATTGGGAATATGGGATGGCGTTTTTCCAGGGGGCAGGGTGGGAGGAGGTGTAGTCTAGGTAGCTGTGGGAGTCGGTATATTGTTATAGAGTGGGAGGTAGATAACAAACCTTTAAGACAAAGGAAGATTAGAGCTGTAAATAATTGTTGTTTAACGTTCGCCTTTGGAGTTAAAGAATAAAATTGTTGTTTTTTTTCTTTAAATAGTGGAATTTAGATAGTTCTCTGTCACTTGTACATTAACAGATTACGAGGCAAGGTGAGTTTTCCTGTGGTTTACTTAGCAGAAGGGTTTACTATTGTGTCGTCACACTACGAATGGACTAGCACGGGAAGCATCAATTCCAACAAACGTTCAGCGAAACTGTTCAATAAAAAAGGATGAGTGGTTACCTCTTCCTTTGGATCAATGCATTCCTTGACATGAAAGTGGAAATAATCCAAGAGGTTCCTCAGCCTCTGTAAATCCTCCTCGGCACCCCGCCTGTCCTTCTTGACACAGAGCAGAAAAGCGACTCTGTCCCCAGACACGTCATAGCGATCCTGGGAGGGAGTATATATCAATACCTTTCAAGCATGTTGTCAAATGTGAGATCCGAAAAGCCGGAAATTATTGCAGCGGCGACATTTTTCGGGAAAATTGCAAGCTGCACGGAGTGAATTTAAGAAGCCCGGCAGAAGATTAAAAAGTCAAACCTGATCAGTTGTAATTTCCGGTTTACATCCAATGCCAAACCCAAGCGAGGGAAGGATGAAAGGAGATAAATCAATGGCTGAAGAGCTGGCATATTGTTCAGGTTTTTGGTCAGTTGGAATGTGTCCTGGGACAGAAAAGAGTTGCTCAAAAAAAAGATGGGTCTAAACTGCTAAGGCAGGGAGATTTGCTCATCCTCTCAATAGGGGGTGTTGTACTGATCCAGAACTGGGCAGAGGAGGATAGCTGAACAGCAGTGTGACTGGAAGGATTGACGGGGAAGGTTGAATGTGAGGAGAGCATGTCAATCGCTAAAGAAACACAAGAGCGAGTCAGAGCATGTCGTAATTCTGAAGAACCAAATGGCATTTATTTCAGTGCAATAACTGAAACGTACTTCTGGGCACAGGCTCTGATTCAGTCTGGCAATGTTGCAAGAGGAAATCATATAACCAGCAGACAATAGGTGCAGGAGTAGGCCATTCTGCCCTTCGAGCCTGCACCACCATTCAATATGATCATGGCTGATCATCCTCAATCAGTATCCTGTTCCTGCCTTCTCTCCATAACCCTTGATTCCACTATCCTTGAGAGCCCTATCCAACTCTTTCTTGAAAGTATCCAGAGACTGGGCCTCCACTGCCCTCTGGAGCAGAGCATTCCACACACCCACCACTCTCTGGGTTTCTCCTCATCTCTGTCTTAAATGGACTACCCCTTATTTTTAAGCTGTGTCCTCTGGTTCGGGACTCACCCATCAGCGGAAACATGTTTCCTGCCTCCAGAGTGTCCAATCCTTTCATAATCTTATATGTCTCAATCAGATCCCCTCTCAGTCTTCTAAACTCTAGGGTATACAAGCCCAGTCGCTCCAGTCTTTCAGTGTAAGGTAATCCCGCCATTCCAGGAATTGACCTAGTGAACCTACACTGCACTCCCTCAATAGCCAGAATGTCTTTCCTCAAATTTGCACACAGTACTCCAGGTGTGGTCTCACCAGGGCCCTGTACAGCTGCAGAAGAACCTCTTTGCTTCTATACTCAACCCCTCTTGTTATGAAGGCCAGAATGCTATTAGCCTTCTTCACGACCTGCTGTACCTGCATGCTTACCTTCATTGACTGGTGTACAAGAACACCCAGATCTCTCTGTACTGCCCCTTTACCTAAATTGATTCCATTTAGGTAGTAATCTGCCTTCCTGTTCTTGCCACCAAAGTGGATAACCATACATTTATCCACATTAAACTGCATCTGCCATGCATCTGACCACTCACCTAACTTGTCCAGGTCACCCTGTAATCTCCTAACATCCTCATCACATTTCACCCTGCCACCCAGCTTTGTATCATCAGCAAATTTGCTAATGTTATTACTAATACCATCTTCTATATCATTAATATATATTGTAAAAAGCTGCGGTCCCAGCACGGATCTCTGCAGTACCCCACTGGTCACTGCCTGCCATTCCGAAATGGAGCCATTTATCACTACTCTTTGTTTCCTATCAGCCAACCAACTTTCAATCCAAGTTAATATTTTGCCCCCAATACCATGCGCCCTAATTTTGCTCACGAACCTCCTATATGGGACTTTATCAAAGGCTTTCTGAAAGTCCAGGTACACTACACCCACTGGATCTCCCTTGTCCAACATCAGAGTTACATCCTCAAAAAATTCCAGAAGATTAATCAAGCATGATTTCCCCTTCATAAATCCATGCTGACTCTGACCTATCCTGTTACTGCTATCCAGATGTGTTGTAATTTCATCCTTTATAATAGGCTCCAGCATCTTTCCCACCACTGAGGTCAGACTAACTGGTCTATGATTTCCTGCTTTCTCTCTCCCACCTTTCTTAAAAAGTGGGACAACATTAGCCACCCTCCAATCCGCAGGAACTGATCCCGAATCTATCGAACTCTGGAAAATAATCACCCAATGCGTCCACAATTTCTAGAGCCACCTCCTTCAGTACCTTGGGATGTAGACCATCAGGCCGCGGGGACTTACCAATCTTCAGACCTAACAGTCTCTCCAGTATGATTTCCTGCCTAATATAAATTCCCTTCAGTTCACCCATTACCCTGGGTCCTTCAGCCACTATTACATCTGGGAGATTGCTTGTGTCTTCCCCAGTGAAGACAGATCCAAAGTACCTATTCAACTCTTCTGCCATTTCCTTGTTTCTCATAATAAGTTCACCCGTTTCTGTCTTCAAGGGCTCAATTTTTAGCCTTAACAATTTTTTTTCTTTTCAACATACCTAAAAAAAAGCTTTCACTATCCTCCTTTATATTTTTGGCCAGTTTGCTTTCCTACCTCAGTTCTTCTCCACCTATTGCCATTTTAGTGATCCTCTGTTGCTCTTTAAAGGTTTCCCAGTCCTCTGGCTTCCCGCCCATCTTTGCTATTTTATACCTCTTCTCTTTTATCTTTGTATAGTCCTTAACTTCCCTCGTCAGCCACGGCCACCCCAGCCTCCTCGAAGAATCTTTCTTCCTCTTTGGAATGAACCGATCCTGCACCTTCTGCATTATACCCAGAAACACCTGCCGTTGTTGTCCCTGCTCGGGTAATGAGCCATTGACCTTTGGCCAACTCCTCCCTCATAGCTCCATAGTTCCCTTTGTTCAACTGCAATACTGACACTCCCAATTCTCCCTTCTCCCTCTCAAATAGTAGTTGTCGAATAGCGATGACCTTCCAGCAATTAGATTAGATTAGATTAGATTACTTACAGTGTGGAAACAGGCCCTTCGGCCCAACAAGTCCACAGCGCCCCGCCGAAGCGCAACCCACCCATACCCCTACATCTACATCTTACCTAACACTACGAGCAATTTAGTATGGCCAATTCACCTGACCTGCACATCTTTGGACTGTGGGAGGAAACCGGAGCACCCGGAGGAAACCCACGCAGACACGGGGAGAATGTGCAAACTCCACACAGTCAGTCGCCTGAGGCGGGAATTGAACCCAGGTCTCTGACGCTGTGAGGCAGCAGTGCTAACCACTGTGCCACCGTACCGCCCACAAATGAAGGCTAGGAAAGCTACAGGAAGGCTAGGAAATGGGGCAAGAGGGGGAGGGAGGCTGGTGAATTTGATCAAGGAATACATTACTGCTGTAACTGGGGAAGATATTCCTGAAAAATCGCCCAGTGAAAATATACAGGTAGAAATTATGGAAAGTCAATAATTGATGAGTTGTACTAAAGGCCCACCACTAGTAAGACAGAAATTGAGAAACAATTTTGTTGGGAGATCTCGGATATATGGGAGTATAAGAAGGTTGCAATAATGGGGGATTTTAATTTTCCAAACATTGGCTGAGGCGAGAATAGTGTTAAAGGTTTAGATGGTGAAGAGTTTGTCAAACGTGCAGAAAAAAATGTTCTTTATCAATATGTGGATGTTCCTGCTAGAGACAGAGCAAAACTAGACCTTCTTTTGGTTGTTATAAAGTAGGGCAGGTGACTGAAATAAAAGTCGGGGAACACTTTGGGTCCACAAAGTTAAAAATCGCACAACACTAGATTATAGTCCAACAGGTTTATTTGGAAGCACTAGCTTTCGGAGCGCTGCTCCTTCATCAGGTGGTTGGGGAGAATAAGATCATAAGACACAGAATTTGTAGCAAAAGTTTACAGCGTGATGTGACTGAAATTATATATTGAAAAAGACCTGGATTGGTTGTTAGGACCTTTTTGAACAGCCATGTTGGTCTCGGTTCTTTCATGTGTAAATAGCAAAACCTTTTTTAAAAGTTACATTCGCAAGTGAACTTTAACAATTGGCGTCATGTCAGCCCTGATAATGTACTGAAGGTGTTAGCTTCCCCATGTGAGGCTGTCTGTGCCACAATGGTCAGACTGATTCCAGTCTAAAAAACAGATTTACAGAACCTTACATAGATTCATACAGCTTTTGAGCAAAATAAAATGTTTTTTTTGCAAAGTTTTGAGCAAACCAGCACTCAAAAAGCTAGTGCTTCCAAATAAACCTGTTGGACTATAACCTGGTGTTGCGTGACTTTTACCTTTGTACTCTCCAGTCCAACACCAGCGTCTACAAATCATAACGTTGGGTCCAGCGATCATAACTCTATTGTAGTTTCAAATGGTTATGGAAATGGATAAGACTTCCATAAAAGTTAAAAGTTTTTAATTGGAGTAAGGCAATCTCTAATGGTATGGGACAAGGATTTTCAAAAGTTGGTTGGAGTTGACTGTTCGCAGATAAAAAAGAATCTGACAGGTGGGAGGTGTTCAAGAGTGTGATGACAAGAGTTCAGAGGCATTAAGTTCCTGTTAGAGTGAAGGGTGGGACTGGTAAGATTAAGGATCAATGGATGAATAAAGTTATTGAGATTTTAGTCAAGACTAAAAGGGAATAAAGACAACTTGGTTCAGGTAAATTTCTTAATTAATATAAAGAGTGTAATGGCATTCTTAAGAGAGAAATCAGGAGGGCTAAGAGGGGATATGAGATAGCATTGGCAGGTATGGTTAAGGATAATCCAAAGCGATTAAGAGTAAGAGGGTAAGTAGAGAGAGGTTTGGGCCCCTTAAGGATCAAGGAGGTCAGCTTTGTGTTGAACCCCAGGAGATGGGAGAGATATTAAATGAAGATTTCAGTCAGTTTTTACTGTGGAGAAAGAAACTTTGATGTTTTAAAAACAGCTCACGTTCTGGAAGAGGAGGTTCGGGAGGTCTCCTGATCTAATGTATCCAACGACACTCTGGGATGTAAGGGAGGAAATTATAAGGCTCCCTTGCAGAAATATTGGCATCATCTATACCTCCAGGTGAGGTACCCGATGACTGAAGTGTGGTTAATACTGTACCTTTGTTTAAGAAAGGTTGTCAGGAGAAATTGGCCAACTGTAGACCCGTGAGTCTGACTTTGGTTATGGATAGATTGTTGGAGGTGATTATAACAGATAGGATTTATGGACACTTCGAGGGGCAAAAATTGATTAGGGATAGTGTTATGGATTAGGCCAAATCATTCAAACCATTCTTAAACAGGCAGCCCCAGTCCATAACTTTGCAATTTGTTTCAGAAAGTGTCCAGTGAAAATGGCCTGGATTACATTAGTTAGATTGACTACTAGATTTTAAAACAGATAAAGATTTATCACAAAATTACACAATGAAACACAGAGACTAGAATAACAACCCCCTACTGAACTCAGTCTATCCAAACCAGACTTAATTATGCTGTTGCAAATATACACAACAGTCCCAATAAGCAAACTCCCGATAAAACCCAGTGCAACTGGAACACATGCTTCCAGGTTGAAGGGCAGAGAAAGAGAGAGAGAGAGAGATTCCACACGGCTCCATGTTGAACGTCCATCCAGTTTAAGACTGAACTCAAACTGCTCAGTTAGAGAGCTGACCGCTCCCCTTTCATTATACAGGTCACTTCTAAACCACGACCTGAAGTCTCATCTGTTTACACTGAAACAAAAGGCCTCTCAAACTCCTTTCCATCCCTGTACCAAACCAGACTGATCGGAGCCCGGCCTGGTGTATTACCCCTCTGAAAAAGAAAATCAAGGACAGAGTCTCCTTGAGCCAAGGAACAGCTTTGAGAGAATAAAGATGGACTAGCTTTGTGACAATGGTTTTGTGTGAGGAAAATCATGTTTCACAAACTTGATTGGGTTGTTTGAGGAAGTTGCTAAAAAAGTTGATGAGGGCAGAGCAGTAGCCGTCATTTATTGGGATTTTAGTAAAGCCTTTGACAAGGTTCCACATGGTAGACTAATTAGTAAAGTTAGATCACATGGGATTCAGGGTGAGCTCGCTGATTGGATAGATAACGGCAGGAGACAGAGTGTGATGGTGGAGAGTTGGTCATTGAACTGGAGGCCTGTGACCAGCAGTGTTCTACAGGGATCGATTCTGGGCTCTCTTTCATTTATCATTTCTATAAATGATTTGGATGAGAATATAGAAGGGATGGTTAGTAAGTTTGCAGATGACATCGAAATTGGTAGCATTGTAGACAGTGAAAAAGGTTTTATAAGGCTATAAAGGGACCTTGATCAATGGACGAAGGAGTGGCAGATGGAGTTCAATTTGGTAAAACATTTTGGTAAAACAAACGAGGGGAGGGCTTACACAGTTAATGGTAGGGCCCTGGGTAGTGTTGTAGAACAGGGGGACCTAGGGGTGCAGGTATATTGTTCTTTGAAGTTTGCATACGCAAAGACGGGGGGGTGGGGTGGGAGCGGGGGGAGTGGGGGAAGTGAAGAAGGCGTTTAGCACACTTGCCTTCATTGCTCGGTTGTTTGAGTGTAGGAGCTGGAACGTCATGTTGGGGTTGTACAGGACATTGGTGAGGATTCTTCTGGAATAATGTGTCCAGTTCCTGTCGCCCTGTTATAGGAAGGATATTATTAAACTGGAGAGGGTTCGGGATAGATTTACCAGGATGTTTCTGGGTATGGAAGGGTCGAGTCAGAAGGAGTGGCTGGACAGGACAGGGACCTTTTTAACTGGAGGGGAGGAGGTTGAGAGCTGACCTATTAGAAGTTTATAAAACCATGAGGGGTATAGACAGAATTAATGGGAGTTGTCTTTTCCCTCGGATGGGGAATTTCAGAACAAGGGGGCACAATCTTCAGGTGAGACTAGAGAGATTTAGGAAGGACATAGGAGCAATGTTGTTTTACACACAGGGTGGTTTGAGTGTGGAGTGACCTTCTAACATAAGTGGTGGATGTGGAAACAATTCCAATGTTTACACAACATTTGGATGAGTACACGGGTGGGAAAGGTTAGGAGGGATATGGGCATGCAGCAGGACAAGTGGCACGGGATTAGTCTGGGATTATGTTTGTCACGGACTGGTTGGTTCAATCTCTGTCCCCTCCTCCAGCCCCTACACCCCCTCCCTATCTCTGTCCCCTCCTCCAGCCCCTACACCCCCTCCCTATCTCTGTCCCCTCCTCCAGCTCCTACACCCCCTCCCTATCTCTGTCCCCTCCTCCAGCCCCTACACCCCCTCCCTATCTCTGTCCCCTCCTCCAGCCCCTACACCCCCTCCCTATCTCTGTCCCCTCCTCCAGCCCCTACACCCCCTCCCTATCTCTGTCAACCCTCCAGCCCCTACACCCCCTCCCTATCTCTGTCACCTCCTCCAGCCACTACACCTCCTCCCTATCTCTGTCCTCCCTAAGTCCATTTCTGTTACAATCGCTGTTTCTATTCCAATGTTCTAACTCTAAACCTGACGAGCCCTTTCTCGTTCTCTCTATCCTGCTATTTGTCGCTAATCTAATTTCCACCTCGTTCTTGCTGAATCCCTTTCTCAACTGAAAGGGCAGGGAGTCAGGAGTGAGTGGGGTTAGACTGGGTGGGATATTAAAGGGAGTGGGGAGTGAGGGGGGAGAGTGGGATTAGACTGGGTGGGATATTAAGGGAGTGGGAAGTGAGGGGGAGAGTGGGATTAGACTGGGTGGGATATTAAAGGGAGTGGGGAGTGAGGGGGGAGAGTGGGATTAGACTGGGTGGGATATTAAGGGTGTGGGGAGTGAGGGGGGAGAGTGGGGTTAGACTGGGTGGGATATTAAGGGTGTGGGGAGTGAGGGGGGAGATTGGGGTTAGACTGGGTGGGATATTAAAGGGAGTGGGGAGTGAGGGGGGAGAGTGGGGTTAGACTGGGTGGGATATTAAAGGGAGTGGGGAGTGAGGGGGGAGAGTGGGATTAGACTGGGTGGGATATTAAGGGTGTGGGGAGTGAGGGGGGAGATTGGGGTTAGACTGGGTGGGATATTAAAGGGAGCGGGGAGTGAGGGGGGAGAGTGGGATTAGACTGGGTGGGATATTAAAGGGAACGGAGTGAGGGGGGAGAGTGGGGTTAGACTGGGTGGGATATTAAAGGGAGTGGGGAGTGAGGGGGAGAGTGGGGTTAGACTGGGTGGGATATTAAAGGGAGTGGGGAGTGAGGGGGGAGATTGGGGTTAGACTGGGTGGGATATTAAGGGTGTGGGGAGTGACGGGGAAATTGGGGTTAGACTGGGTGGGATATTAAAGGGAGCGGGGAGTGAGGGGGGAGAGTGGGATTAGACTGGGTGGGATATTAAAGGGAACGGAGTGAGGGGGGAGAGTGGGGTTAGACTGGGTGGAATATTAAAGGGAGTGGGGAGTGAGGGGGGAGATTGGGGTTAGACTGGGTGGGATATTAAGGGTGTGGGGAGTGAGGGGGGAGATTGGGGTTAGACTGGGTGGGATATTAAAGGGAGCGGGGAGTGAGGGGGGAGAGTGGGATTAGACTGGGTGGGATATTAAAGGGAGAGGGGAGTGAGGGGGAGAGTGGGGTTAGACTGGGTGGGATATTAAAGGGAGCGGGGAGTGAGGGGGGAGAGTGGGGTTAGACTGGGTGGGATTGTAAGGGAGTGGGGAGTGAGGGGGGAGAGTGGGGTTAGACTGGGTGGGATATTAAAGGGAGTGGGGAGAGTGGGATTAGACTGGGTGGGATATTAAAGGGAGTGGGGAGTGAGGGGGGAGATTGGGGTTAGACTGGGTGGGATATTAAGGGTGTGGGGAGTGAGGGGGGAGATTGGGGTTAGACTGGGTGGGATATTAAAGGGAGTGGGGTGTGAGGGGGGAGAGTGGGGTTAGACTGGGTGGGATATTAAAGGGAGTGGGGTGTGAGGGGGGAGAGTGGGGTTAGACTGGGTGGGATATTAAAGGGAGCGGGGAGTGAGGGGGAGAGTGGGATTAGACTGGGTGGGATATTAAGGGTGTGGGGAGTGAGGGGGAGAGTGGGATTAGACTGGGTGGGATATTAAGGGTGTGGGGAGTGAGGGGGGAGAGTGGGGTTAGACTGGGTGGGATATTAAGGGTGTGGGGAGCGAGTGGGATTAGACTGGGTGGGGTATTAAAGGGAGCGGGGAGTGAGGGGGAGAGTGGGATTAGACTGGGTGGGATATTAAAGGGAGTGGGGAGTGAGGGGGAGAGTGGGATTAGACTGGGTGGGATATTAAGGGTGTGGGGAGTGAGGGGGGAGAGTGGGGTTAGACTGGGTGGGATATTAAAGGGAGCGGGGAGTGAGGGGGGAGAGTGGGATTAGACTGGGTGGGATATTAAAGGGAACGGAGTGAGGGGGGAGAGTGGGGTTAGACTGGGTGGAATATTAAAGGGAGTGGGGAGTGAGGGGGGAGATTGGGGTTAGACTGGGTGGAATATTAAGGGTGTGGGGAGTGAGGGGGGAGATTGGGGTTAGACTGGGTGGGATATTAAAGGGAGCGGGGAGTGAGGGGGGAGAGTGGGATTAGACTGGGTGGGATATTAAAGGGAGAGGGGAGTGAGGGGGAGAGTGGGGTTAGACTGGGTGGGATATTAAGGGTGTGGGGAGTGAGGGGGGAGATTGGGGTTAGACTGGGTGGGATATTAAGGGTGTGGGGAGTGAGGGGGGAGATTGGGGTTAGACTGGGTGGGATATTAAAGGGAGCGGGGAGTGAGGGGGGAGAGTGGGATTAGACTGGGTGGGATATTAAAGGGAACGGAGTGAGGGGGGAGAGTGGGGTTAGACTGGGTGGGATATTAAAGGGAGTGGGGAGTGAGGGGGAGAGTGGGGTTAGACTGGGTGGGATATTAAAGGGAGTGGGGAGTGAGGGGGGAGATTGGGGTTAGACTGGGTGGGATATTAAGGGTGTGGGGAGTGACGGGGAAATTGGGGTTAGACTGGGTGGGATATTAAAGGGAGCGGGGAGTGAGGGGGGAGAGTGGGATTAGACTGGGTGGGATATTAAAGGGAACGGAGTGAGGGGGGAGAGTGGGGTTAGACTGGGTGGAATATTAAAGGGAGTGGGGAGTGAGGGGGGAGATTGGGGTTAGACTGGGTGGGATATTAAGTGTGTGGGGAGTGAGGGGGGAGATTGGGGTTAGACTGGGTGGGATATTAAAGGGAGCGGGGAGTGAGGGGGGAGAGTGGGATTAGACTGGGTGGGATATTAAGGGTGTGGGGAGTGAGGGGGACAGTGGGATTAGACTGGGTTGGATTGTAAGGGAGTGGGGAGTGAGGGGGGAGAGTGGGGTTAGACTGGGTGGGATATTAAAGGGAGAGGGGAGTGAGGGGGAGAGTGGGGTTAGACTGGGTGGGATATTAAAGGGAGTGGGGAGTGAGGGGGGAGAGTGGGGTTAGACTGGGTGGGATTGTAAGGGAGTGGGGAGTGAGGGGGGAGAGTGGGGTTAGACTGGGTGGGATATTAAAGGGAGTGGGGAGAGTGGGATTAGACTGGGTGGGATATTAAAGGGAGTGGGGAGTGAGGGGGGAGATTGGGGTTAGACTGGGTGGGATATTAAGGGTGTGGGGAGTGAGGGGGGAGATTGGGGTTAGACTGGGTGGGATATTAAAGGGAGTGGGGTGTGAGGGGGGAGAGTGGGGTTAGACTGGGTGGGATATTAAAGGGAGTGGGGTGTGAGGGGGGAGAGTGGGGTTAGACTGGGTGGGATATTAAAGGGAGCGGGGAGTGAGGGGGAGAGTGGGATTAGACTGGGTGGGATATTAAGGGTGTGGGGAGTGAGGGGGAGAGTGGGATTAGACTGGGTGGGATATTAAGGGTGTGGGGAGTGAGGGGGGAGAGTGGGGTTAGACTGGGTGGGATATTAAGGGTGTGGGGAGCGAGTGGGATTAGACTGGGTGGGGTATTAAAGGGAGCGGGGAGTGAGGGGGAGAGTGGGATTAGACTGGGTGGGATATTAAAGGGAGTGGGGAGTGAGGGGGAGAGTGGGATTAGACTGGGTGGGATATTAAGGGTGTGGGGAGTGAGGGGGGAGAGTGGGGTTAGACTGGGTGGGATATTAAAGGGAGCGGGGAGTGAGGGGGGAGAGTGGGATTAGACTGGGTGGGATATTAAAGGGAACGGAGTGAGGGGGGAGAGTGGGGTTAGACTGGGTGGAATATTAAAGGGAGTGGGGAGTGAGGGGGGAGATTGGGGTTAGACTGGGTGGGATATTAAGGGTGTGGGGAGTGAGGGGGGAGATTGGGGTTAGACTGGGTGGGATATTAAAGGGAGCGGGGAGTGAGGGGGGAGAGTGGGATTAGACTGGGTGGGATATTAAAGGGAACGGAGTGAGGGGGGAGAGTGGGGTTAGACTGGGTGGAATATTAAAGGGAGTGGGGAGTGAGGGGGGAGATTGGGGTTAGACTGGGTGGGATATTAAGGGTGTGGGGAGTGAGGGGGGAGATTGGGGTTAGACTGGGTGGGATATTAAAGGGAGCGGGGAGTGAGGGGGGAGAGTGGGATTAGACTGGGTGGGATATTAAAGGGAGAGGGGAGTGAGGGGGAGAGTGGGGTTAGACTGGGTGGGATATTAAGGGTGTGGGGAGTGAGGGGGACAGTGGGATTAGACTGGGTGGGATATTAAGGGAGTGGGGAGTGAGGGGGGAGAGTGGGGTTAGACTGGGTGGGATATTAAAGGGAGTGGGGAGTGAGGGGGGAGAGTGGGATTAGACTGGGTGGGATATTAAAGGGAGTGGGGAGTGAGGGGGGAGATTGGGGTTAGACTGGGTGGGATATTAAGGGTGTGGGGAGTGAGGGGGGAGATTGGGGTTAGACTGGGTGGGATATTAAAGGGAGTGGGGTGTGAGGGGGGAGAGTGGGGTTAGACTGGGTGGGATATTAAAGGGAGTGGGGAGTGAGGGGGGAGAGTGGGGTTAGACTGGGTGGGATATTAAAGGGAGCGGGGAGTGAGGGGGAGAGTGGGATTAGACTGGGTGGGATATTAAGGGTGTGGGGAGTGAGGGGGAGAGTGGGATTAGACTGGGTGGGATATTAAGGGTGTGGGGAGTGAGGGGGGAGAGTGGGGTTAGACTGGGTGGGATATTAAGGGTGTGGGGAGCGAGTGGGATTAGACTGGGTGGGGTATTAAAGGGAGCGGGGAGCGAGTGGGAGAGTGGGATTAGATTGGGTGGGGTATTAAAGGGAGTGGGGAGTGAGGGGGGAGATTGGGGTTAGACTGGGTGGGATATTAAAGGGAGTGGGGTGTGAGGGGGGAGAGTGGGGTTAGACTGGGTGGGATATTAAAGGGAGTGGGGAGTGAGGGGGGAGAGTGGGATTAGACTGGGTGGGGTATTAAAGGGAGTGGGGAGTGAGGGGGGAGAGTGGGATTAGACTGGGTGGGATTGTAAGGGAGCGGGGAGCGAGTGGGAGAGTGGGATTAGACTGGGTGGGGTATTAAAGGGAGTGGGGAGTGAGGGGGGAGAGTGGGGTTAGACTGGGTGGGATTGTAAGGGAGTGGGGAGTGAGGGGGGAGAGTGGGGTTAGACTGGGTGGGATTGTAAGGGAGTGGGGAGTGAGGGGGGAGAGTGGGGTTAGACTGGGTGGGATATTAAAGGGAGTGGGGAGTGAGGGGGAGAGGGGGATTAGACTGGGTGGGATATTAAAGGGAGAGGGGAGTGAGGGGGGAGAGTGGGGTTAGACTGGGTGGGATTGTAAGGGAGTGGGGAGTGAGGGGGGAGAGTGGGGTTAGACTGACTGGGATATTAAAGGTTGAGGGGGGAGAGTGAGATTAGACTCGGTGTGTTGGGGAGGTGCCGGGGTAGCGGTTTAGTGGGATTATAGATGGTATTATTGCCAGACTCTGAATCCAGAAACCAAGGAAAACATTTGGGCAGCATGGGTTTAGAATCCTGGCATGGCATAATTGTGGGGTTTGGATTCGATAAGGAAAAAGTTAATGCTCGAATAGAAGTCATGAGTGGAGCAGGTTCCCTGTCATTGAGAGAGCCCTGTGTGTGCGTGTCTCACTGCCCTTAATCAATGTTTATTACTGAACACCACACTGCACCCCCCCCCCCTCCGATCTCTCTCTCTCACACACACCATACACCCCTACCCCACTCTTATACAATGTCCACAGGGAGAGCAGCCTTGAAGGTATGGGTCCCCATCTCCTATTTAAGTCCCCAGGAATGTCCCTGAACCATTAACTCTGATTTCTCTGCACAGACCTGCTGAGCTTTTCCAGCAACTTGTGTTTTTTTTTGTCTCCCATGTCTGCCTATCGTTTACTCCTTACACCCTCAGCCCCCCTGCATTTAAAAACAAACATTATCCTAGTGACTATCAGCTTTGAAGAAGTGTCCCCGAACACACCCCCCACCCCCCGGGACGTTAAGTCTGATTTCCAGCAAGTTCTGATTTGGTTTCAGCCTCCCAGCCAGCATCCAGGTGGGACATCCGGGACTCCGGCCTGGCGGGGTGGGCGGGGCCTGATGTGCCCTGGGCCGGAAGCGCGTCACCGTGAATACGGTCTATCTGGGCAGCGGGGCGAACAGAGGTGACGTCACGGGGGCCGGGCTCCCGCCAACGGTTTAACGGCCGCAGCGCGAGAGGGAGAGAAAAGGCGGGAAAGTGAGGGAGGGGGAGGAGAGGGCGTTGTGGGGGTGGATACGGGTAAGGGGGAGGGGATACGAGGAGGGGGATACGGGTAAGGGGGAGGGGGTACGGGGAGGGGGATACGGGTAAGGGGGAGGGGGAGGGGGATAATGGGGAGGGGGAGGGGGATACGGGTAAGGGGGAGGGGATACGAGGAGGGGGATACGGGTAAGGGGGAGGGGATACGAGGAGGGGGATACGGGTAAGGGGGAGGGGGTACGGGGAGGGGGATACGGGTAAGGGGGAGGGGGAGGGGGATAATGGGGAGGGGGAGGGGGATGGGGATACGGGTAAGGGGGAGGGGGAGGGGGATAATGGGGAGGGGGAGGGGGATACGGGTAAGGGGGAGGGGATACGAGGAGGGGGATACGGGTAAGGGGGAGGGGGTACGGGGAGGGGGATACGGGTAAGGGGGAGGGGGAGGGGGATAATGGGGATGGGGAGGGGGATACGGGTAAGGGGGAGGGGGAGGGGGATAATGGGGAGGGGGAGGGGGATACGGGTAAGGGGGAGGGGGATAATGGGGAGGGGGAGGAGGATACGGGTAAGGGGGAGGGGGATAATGGGGAGGGGGAGGGGGATACGGGGAGAGGGGGAGGGGGATACGGGGAGGGGGATACGGGTAAGGGGGAGGGGATACGGTTAAGGGGGAGGGGGATACGGTTAAGGGGGAGGGGGATACGGGGAGAGGGATACGGGTAAGGGGGAGGGGGTACGGGGAGAGGGATACGGGTAAGGGGGAGGGGGTACGGGGAGAGGGATACGGGTAAGGGGGAGGGGGATACGGGGAGAGGGATACGGGTAAGGGGGAGGGGGTAAGGGGGAGGGGGTACGGGGGAGGGGGTACGGGGAGAGGAATACGGGTAAGGGGGAGGGGGTACGGGGAGAGGGATACGGGTAAGGGGGAGGGGGATACGGGTAACGGGGAGGGGGATACGGGTAAGGGGAGGGGGGGGAGGGGGATACGGGTAAGGGGGAGGGGATACGGGGAGGGGGATACGGGGGAGGGGATACGGGGAGGGGGATACGGGTAAGGGGGAGGGGATACGGGGAGGGGGATACGGGTAAGGGGGAGGGGATACGGGGAGGGGGATACGGGTAAGGGGGAGGGGATACGGGGAGGGGGATACGGTTAAGGGGGAGAGGGTACGGGGAGGGGGATACGGGTAAGGGGGAGAGGGTACGGGGAGAGGGATACGGGTAAGGGGGAGGGGGATACGGGGAGAGGGATACGGGTAAGGGGGAGGGGGATACGGGGAGAGGGATACGGGTAAGGGGGAGGGGGTACGGGGAGAGGGATACGGGTAAGGGGGAGGGGGTACGGGGAGAGGGATACGGGTAAGGGGGAGGGGATATGGGGAGGGGGATACGGGTGGGGGGGGGAGGGGGATACGGGTAGGGGGGGGAGGGGGATACGGGTAAGGGGGAGGGGATACGGGGAGGGGGATACGGGTAAGGGGGAGGGGATACGGGTAAGGGGGAGGGGATACGGGGAGGGGGATACGGGTAAGGGGGAGGGGGTAAGGGGGAGGTGGATACGGGTAAGGGGGAGGGGGATACGGGTAAGGGGGAGGGGATACGGGGAGGGGGATACGGGTAAGGGGGAGGGGATACGGGGAGGGGGATACGGGTAAGGGGGAGAGGGTACGGGGAGGGGGATACGGGTAAGGGGGAGGGGGATACGGGGAGGGGGATACGGGTAAGGGGGAGGGGGGTAAGGGGGAGGGGATACGGGGAGGGGGATACGGGTAAGGGGGAGGGGATACGGGGAGGGGGATACGGTTAAGGGGGAGAGGGTACGGGGAGGGGGATACGGGTAAGGGGGAGGGGGTACGGGGAGAGGGATACGGGTAAGGGGGAGGGGGATACGGGTAAGGGGGAGGGGGTACGGGGAGAGGGATACAGGTAAGGGGGAGGGGGATACGGGGGAGGGGGATACGGGGAGAGGGATACGGGTAAGGGGGAGGGGGTACGGGGAGGGATACGGGTAAGGGGGAGGGGGGTACGGGTAAGGGGGAGGGGGGTACGGGTAAGGGGGAGGGGGATACGGGGGAGGGATACGGGTAAGGGGGAGGGGGGTACGGGTAAGGGGGAGGGGGGTATGGGGAGAGGGATACGGGTAAGGGGAGGGGGGTACGGGTAAGGGGGAGGGGGAGGGGGATACGGGGAGAGGGATAGGGGTAAGGGGGAGGGGGATACGGGCAAGGGGGAGGGGGATACGGGGAGAGGGATACGGGTAAGGGGGAGGGGGGTACGGGGAGAGGGATACGGGTAAGGGGGAGGGGGGTACGGGGAGAGGGATACGGGTAAGGGGGAGGGGGGTACGGGTAAGGGGGATGGCAATACGGGGAGAGGGATACGGGTAAGGGGGAGGGGGATACGGGCAAGGGGGAGGGGGGTACGGGGAGAGGGATACGGGTAAGGGGGAGGGGGGTACGGGTAAGGGGGAGGGGGATACGGGGAGAGGGATACGGGTAAGGGGGAGGGGGGTACGGGTAAGGGGGATGGCAATACGGGGAGAGGGATACGGGTAAGGGGGAGGGGGGTACGGGGAGTGGGATACGGGTAAGGAGGAGGGGGGTATGGGGAGAGGGATACTGGTAAGGGGGAGGGGGGTACGGGAAGAGGGATACGGGTAAGGGGGATGGGGGTAAGGGGGAGGGAGGGTACGGGGAGAGGGATACGGGTAAGGGGGATGGGGGTAAGGGGGAGGGAGGGTACGGGGAGAGGGATACGGGTAAGGGGGATGGGGGTAAGGGGGAGGGAGGGTACGGGGAGAGGGATACGGGTAAGGGGGAGGGGGGTATGGGTAAGGGGGAGGGGGATACGGGGAGAGGGATACGGGTAAGGGGGAGGGGGATACGGGTAAGGGGGAGGGGGTACGGGGAGAGGGATACGGGTAAGGGGGAGGGGGGTACGGGTAAGGGGAAGGGCGATACGGGTAAGGGGGAGAGGGATACGGGTAAGGGGGAGGGGGTACGGGGAGAGGGATACGGGTAAGGGGGAGAGGGATACGGGTAAGGGGGAGGGGGTACGGGGAGAGGGATACGGGTAAGGGGGAGAGGGATACGGGTAAGGGGGAGGGGGATATGGGGAGAGGGGTAAGGGGGAGGGGGATACGGGTAAGGGGGAGGGGGATACGGGGAGAGGGTTACGGGGGAGGGGGATACGGGGAGAGGGTTACGGGTAAGGGGGAGGGGGATAAGGAGGAGAGGGATACGGGTAAGGGGGAGGGGGATACGGGTAGAGGGATACGGGTAAGGGGGAGGGGGATACGGGTAAGGGGGAGGGGGATACGGGTAGAGGGATACGGGTAAGGGGGAGGGGGATACGGGTAAGGGGGAGAGGGATACGGGTAAGGGGGAGAGGGATACGGGTAAGGGGGAGAGGGATACGGGTAAGGGGGAGAGGGATACGGGTAAGGGGGAGGGGGGTATGGGTAAGGGGAGGGGGATACGGGGAGAGGGATACGGGTAAGGGGGAGGGGGGTACGGGTAAGGGGGAGGAGGATACGGGTAGAGGGATACGGGTAAGGGGGAGGGGGATACGGGGAGAGGGATACGGGTAAGGGGGAGGGGGATACGGGTAAGGGGGAGGGGGATACGGGTAAGGGGGAGAGGGATACGGGTAAGGGGGAGGGGGGTATGGGTAAGGGGAGGGGGATACGGGGAGAGGGATACGGGTAAGGGGGAGGGGGGTACGGGTAAGGGGGAGGAGGATACGGGGAGAGGGATACGGGTAGGGGAGGGGGAGGGGGATACGGGGAGAGGGATACGGGGAGAGGGATACAGGGGAGAGGGATACAGGGGAGGGGGATACGGGTAAGGGGGAGCGGGATACGGGTAAGGGGGAGAGGGATACGGGTATGGGGGAGAGGGATACGGGTATGGGGGAGAGGGATACGGGTATGGGGGAGAGGGATATGGGTAAGTGGGAGAGGGATACGAGTATGGGGAGTGGGATAGGGTACGGGGTGAATATAGGGAGGGGAGGGGGAGATAGGAGAGTGGGAGAGGGAGATACGGGAGGGGTAGGAGGACGCGAGGGGGTGATACAGGAGGTGGAGATAGGGGAGGGGCGGGGGACGCGAGTGGGAGATACGGGAGAGGAGGGAAGGGGGATGCGAGTTGGAGATTCGGGAGAGGAGGGAAGGGGGATGCGAGTGGGAGATTCGGGAGAGGAGGGGAGGGGGGTGTGAGTGGGAGATTCGGGAGAGGAGGGGGACGCGAGTGAGAGATTCGGGAGAGGAGGGGAGGGGACGCGAGTGGGAGATTCAGGAGGGGAGGGGGACGCGAGTGAGAGATTTGGGAGAGGAGGGGGACGCGAGTGGGAGATTCGGGAGAGGAGGGGGACGCGAGTGAGAGATTCGGGAGGGAAGGGGGACGCGAGTGAGAGATTCGGGAGAGGAGGGGGACGCGAGTGGGAGATTCGGGAGGGGAGGGGGACGCGAGTGGGAGATTCGGGAGAGGAAGGGAGGGGAGTGGGACGCGAGTGGGAGATACGGGAGGGGAGGGAGAACGTGAGTGGGAGAGGAGGGAAGGGGGATGCGAGTGGGAGATTCGGGAGAGGGGGGGGGGGGACGCGAGTGGGAGAGGGGGGGGGACGCGAGTGGGAGAGGAGGGGAGGGGGACGCGAGTGGGAGAGGAGGGGAGGGGGACGCGAGTGGGAGAGGAGGGGAGGGGGACACGAGTGGGAGATTCGGTAGAGGAGGGAAGGGGGATGCGAGTGGGAGATTCGGGAGAGGAGGGAAGGGGGATGCGAGTGGGAGATTCGGGAGAGGAGGGAAGGGTGATGCGAGTGGGAGATTCGGGAGAGGAGGGAAGGGGGATGCGAGTGGGAGATTCGGGAGAGGAGGGGGGGGGACGTGAGTGGGAGAGGAGGGGAGTGGGACGCGAGTGGGAGATTCGGGAGAGGAGGGGGGGGGACGTGAGTGGGAGAGGAGGGGAGGGGGACGCGAGTGGGAGAGGAGGGGAGGGGGACGCGAGTGGGAGATTCGGGAGAGGAGGGAAGGGGGACGCGAGTGGGAGATTCGGGAGAGGAGGGAAGGGGGACGCGAGTGGGAGATTCGGGAGAGGAGGGAAGGGGGATGCGAGTGGGAGATTCGGGAGAGGAGGGAAGGGGGATGCGAGTGGGAGATTCGGGAGAGGAGGGAAGGGGGATGCGAGTGGGAGATTCGGGAGAGGAGGGAAGGGGGATGCGAGTGGGAGATTCGGGAGAGGAGGGGGACGCGAGTGGGAGATTCAGGAGGGGAGGGGGACGCGAGTGGGAGATTCGGGAGAGGAGGGGAGGGGAGGGGGACGCGAGTGGGAGATACGGGAGAGGAAGGGAGGGGAGGGGGACACGAGTGGGAGATACGGGAGGGGAGGGGAGGGGGACGCGAGTGGGAGATTCGGGAGAGGAGGGAAGGGGGATGCGAGTGGGAGATTCGGGAGAGGAGGGGAGGGGGACGTGAGTGGGAGAGGAGGGGAGGGGGACGCGAGTGGGAGATACGGGAGAGGAGGGGAGGGGGATGCGAGTGGGAGATTCGGGAGAGGAGGGGGACGCGAGAGAGATTCGGGAGGGGAGGGGAGGGGGATGCGAGTGGGAGATTCGGGAGGGGAGGGGGACGCGAGTGAGAGATTCGGGAGAGGAGGGGAGGGGGATGCGAGTGGGAGATTCGGGAGAGGAAGGGAGGGGGACGTGAGTGGGAGATTCGGGAGAGGAAGGGAGGGGAGGGGGACGCGAGTGGGAGATTCGGGAGAGGAGGGGAGGGGGACGCGAGTGAGAGATTCGGGAGAGGAGGGGAGGGGGACGCGAGTGGGAGATTCGGGAGGGAAGGGGGACGCGAGTGAGAGATTCGGGAGAGGAGGGGGACGCGAGTGGGAGATTCGGGAGGGGAGGGGGACGCGAGTGGGAGATTCGGGAGAGGAAGGGAGGGGAGGGGGACGCGAGTGGGAGATACGGGAGGGGAGGGGGAACGTGAGTGGGAGAGGAGGGAAGGGGGATGCGAGTGGGAGATTCGGGAGAGGAGGGGGGGGGACGTGAGTGGGAGAGGAGGGGAGGGGGACGCGAGTGGGAGAGGAGGGGAGGGGGACGCGAGTGGGAGAGGAGGGGAGGGGGACGCGAGTGGGAGGGGAGGGGAGGGGGACGCGAGTGGGAGAGGAGGGAAGGGGGATGCGAGTGGGAGATTCGGGAGAGGAGGGGGGGGGACGTGAGTGGGAGAGGAGGGGAGGGGGACGCGAGTGGGAGATTCGGGAGAGGAGGGGAGGGGGACGTGAGTGGGAGATTCGGGAGAGGAGGGGAGGGGGACGTGAGTGGGAGATACAGGAGAGGAGGGGAGGGGGATGCGAGTGGGAGATTCAGGAGAGGAGGGGGACACGAGTGAGAGATTCGGGAGAGGAGGGGAGGGGGACGCGAGTGGGAGATTCGGGAGGGGAGGGGGACGCGAGTGGGAGATTTGGGAGAGGAGGGGAGGGGAGGGGGCCGCGAGTGGGAGATTTGGGAGAGGAGGGGAGGGGGACGCGAGTGGGAGATTCGGGAGAGGAAGGGAGGGGGACACGAGTGGGAGATTCGGGAGGGGAGGGGGATGCGAGTGGGAGATTTGGGAGGGGAGGGGAGGGGGACGCGAGTGGGAGGTAACGGAGGGGAGGGGAGGGGGACGCGAGTGGGAGGTACGGGAGGGGAGGGGGAAGCGAGAGGAGATACGGGAAGGGATGCGAGGGGGAGATATGGGAGGGGAGGTTGACACGACAGGGAGATATGGAATGGTATGGGAGATATGGGAGGTAAGGTATGTCAGGGGATGGGTATTAGATGGGAGCGCAATGGGAGGAAAAGGGGAAGTGAGGGAGGCTGGATGGGAGGGGAGGTGTGATTTGTGAGGGGAGGGGCGATATGAGGGATTGTCTGGGTGGGATCGGGGAGAGGAATGAAGACAGTTTGGGGGGAATTGGTCAGGTGAGGAAAAGATGGAGTGTCAGAGGGAGAGCGAGTGGTCTGTGGGGATTGTTGTTGTGCCAGAGAGGAGCAGTGGGAGAGAAATGAAAGTGGAGAATGAAGGGAGAAAGCATGTGGGCAGAATGATAGCGATGTTACGGCAGGAAATATGTGTCGTCGGGAATGTGTTATACCCCTAATTTCATTCGTTAATTACTCCCCATAAAGCCGGGTCTTCTTGGAGGGGATGGGGAGTGGCAGTGGGATTCGGGGCTGGGGGCTGTGACACAAAGGGAAGACCAAGACTCTCACATTGGTCACTTTTCTTCCACAGGAGATTGGGGAGTCTCGCTGATCCCGGGGGCCAGTGAAGGAAGCGGCTTCGTCATGGTAAGTATCAACCAAGTCAGGGAGTGGGTCATATCACCTGGTTATTGGCTTACTGTCGCCCGGAGCCCCCTCCTCGAGCCTGTTGCACAGGGACAGGAGACCATTCAGTCACCTCCCTCCTTGAGCCTGTTATGCAGGGACAGGAGACCATTCAATTGCTTCAAGATCCCCGAGCATCCAGAATTGCTGTGCGACTGGCAAGAGGTTTCCAAAGAGGGTTTGGGTTCTAGAGTCTTGGAGATGTACAGCCCGCAAACAGACCCTTTGGTTCTTAATACATTTTCTCTGAAGGGGCCAGTTTGACCTTCAGTCTAGTCTCCTGCATTCCCAATCCCTGCACGAGAGAGGAATGCGTGCCTGCAGGCTGATATAAGAGAATTATTCAGGAGGGTCGAGTTCAAGGGCTTCATCTGAAATGCCCTCAGCTCGACTTTCGAGCTGCAAGTGCTGATTCCTGCTGACAGCGCTGTCAGAGTTACCATAATCCAGCGAGTAAATTACACTGACCACCTTGATGTTTACATTTAAGATTTCTTTTTAATCAGGGAATACTAGTGTTGGGTTTCTACAGGCGTATTTCCCAGGCAACCACCACACTCCCATTCCCCCGTTACATTGTTGGGTAACGGGGAGATTATTGCAATTTGAAGACCACATGCCTGGGGTCACTGAGTTGAAACCTTTTTGTTTCATCACTTGTTTCCCTTTCTTGTAGGATCTGCAAGATCAGATTATGGAAGAGGTGAGAATGTATCTTCGCTGTGTAAGCTGTGACCCCTTTGTGCCTTTTGTCCACAGTCGGGTTTCCTGCTGCTTGGACCTCTTCTGGGTCTGGGTGGGGATTGCTGCCCAGGGTCTATTACTCAGGAAGGAGGCATTCTTTAGTGAAATGCGTCTGGTCACCAAGTGCTTTCTTCCACTCACTGAATGTGGGCATCGTTGGCCTTGCCAGCAGTTTTATTGCCCAGGGCAGAGTTAAGAGTCAACTGCATCCCTGTGGTTGTGGAGTCACATGTAAGGATGGCAGATGTCCTTCCCTCAAGACAGGTATGAAAGATTTGAGTTATAAAGAAAGGCTGGATAGGCTGGGGCTCTTTTCACTGGAGCGAAGGAGGTTGAGGGGTTGATAAGTTCATGAGGGGTATAGATCGGGGTTAATGGTAGCTTCTTTTCCCTCGGATAGGGGATTTCAGGACTAGGAGACATATTTTTGAGGTAAGAGGACAGATTCTGGTCACTAATTAGACCCTGGACTACGGCATTGCGTTCTGTTGTGGTCATCACATTTTGGGAAGGATATGAGGATGTAGAGAGAGTGCGGTTCTGGATATGAGGAAATCCAGGGTGGGGATGGAGATTTGATTGAGGTTGACCAGATAAAGACAGGATTGGGTGAGTTTGATGAGGAAACGCTATTCCTGTTTCATGTCCCGAGTCTGGGGTACACAGATTGAAGGTCTTGGATAAGTGAGAAGGGGGACTTGAAACAAATCTTTTCTCATTCAGCAGGTGGTTAGGGTTTGGAACATGCCACCTGAGAGTATGGGGGAGAGGCTAACTCATGGCTTTGAGAGGAGTCCGATGTGTAACTGAAAAGGTTGAATGTGCAGAGATTACAGGGAGAGTGGCATCAAATGCACCACTGCTCTGGAGCTGGGCTGAATGGCCTCTTCCTGTTGTGACCTGGAACTGGCGGGGGCCCTGGGAGAAGATGGGGTGGAAAGGATTACAGTGGATGCTTTTAAAAGGAAGTTGGGGTGGGAAACGCAAGGAGAATATGTGGGGGGGGAGGTGAGTTGTTGGCAACTGTGTGGGATGGATCGATGGGGGAAGAGTGGCTTCATGCTAACTGGCTGGACTGTGCCCCTTTGTGTGTCGTGTGAGTCTTTACCCTTGTGATCCCTACAGGCCAAGGAGTTGGCTCGACGTTCATTGCTGTACCAGAGTCACCTGCCTCCACCTCTTGTCAATGCCAAGCCCCTCTCGGACACGGCTGAGGAGGAAGTGCTGGAGGAGTGCAACGAGGCCTGGAGGGAGCTGGGAGAGGTGAGACACTTTCCTATTCCTCTGATTCCCACTTTTCTTTTGCCAGGTTTAATTGATAAATCATTGTTGAGCAAAGGTATTCATAGATTTGGGTCAAAGGTAGGTTCTCGTGAAATGGCAGTGCAGGCTACAGGGATTGAATGATCTGTTGTTCCTAAGCCATTGTTGTCCAAACTGCTGCTTTTTTCCACCATCTGACTTCTTCCGCAAGTAACTCCCACCCCCTCCCCAACTTCCCCCAAAGCCTGTCCCACGTCGACAAGGCACAAGTCAGAAGTATGATGGAATACTCCCCACTTGCCCTGGATGGGCGCAGCTCCAACAACACTCAGAAGCTTGACATCTTCTAGCAACACCTCTCTTGATCGACACGGTCACTCCCACCTCTCCTCATTCCCAACACCAACGGTGCACAGCGGCAGCACTGTTTACCGCTTACAAGACGCACTGCAACGATTCGCTGAGGCTCCTCCAACAGCACCTTCCAAACCTGACACCTCTATGCCTGGAAGGACGAGGGAAGCAGACACAGGGGGGAAGCACCATCCCCCTGCTAGATCCCCACTGAGGAAACACACACCACCGTCTACCATCCCGACTTGGAACGGTACTGGCCGATTCATCACTGTTGACGGATCAAATACCTGTGCTCATTTTGTCATTCTTTGTCTTGGTGTTCAGTTTCAGAACAAACTCACCCTTGCCGATATCAGGGAGGTGGTCCAGGATTCGGAAAATCCGGTGAGTATCTGGTTTTCAAATCCGCAAATACTGCTGGAGAGTCAGAGCCAAGGGAGTGTTGCACAGTCTGGGGGATCATGCCGAGGGCGCGCCACGATGCATGGGTGGGGGTTCGGTGCTGAGGGAGCACCGCAGAGCCTGGAGGGTCAGTGCTAGGGAGTGCCGCATTGCCAGGGGGGTTGGTGCCGAGGGCGCGCTGCACTGCCTGGGGGATTGGTGCTGAGGGAGCGTCACGCTGTGTGGGAGGTTGGTGCTGAGGGGGCGTCACGCTGTGTGGGGGGTTGGTGCTGAGGGGGTGTCATGCTGTGTGGGGGTTGGTGCTGAGGGAGCGTCACGCTGTGTGGGAGGTTGGTGCTGAGGGGGCGTCACGCTGTGTGGGGGGTTGGTGCTGAGGGGGTGTCATGCTGTGTGGGGGTTGGTGCTGAGGGAGCGTCACGCTGTGTGGGAGGTTGGTGCTGAGGGAGCGTCACGCTGCATGGGGGTTGGTTGTGAGGGAGCGTCACGCTGTGTGGGGGGGTTGGTGCTGAGGGAGCGTCACGCTGTGTGGGGGGTTGGTGCTGAGGGAGCGTCACGCTGTGTGGGGGGTTGGTGCTGAGGGAGCGTCACGCTGTGTGGGGGTTGGTGCTGAGGGGGTGTCATGCTGTGTGGGGGTTGGTGCTGAGGGAGCGTCACGCTGTGTGGGAGGTTGGTGCTGAGGGAGCGCCACACTGCATGGGGGTTGGTTGTGAGGGAGCGTCACGCTGTGTGGGGGGGTTGGTGCTGAGGGAGCGCCACGCTGCATGGGGGTTGGTGCTGAGGGAGCGTCACGCTGTGTGGGTGGGGGGGGTTGGTGCTGAGGGAGCGTCACGCTGTGTGGGGGTTGGTGCTGAGGGAGCGTCACGCTGTGTGGCGGGGGGTTGGTGCTGAGGGAGCGTCACGCTGTGTGGGGGTTGGTGCTGAGGGAGCGTCATACTGTGTGGGGGGCGTTGGTGCTGAGGGAGCGTCACGCTGTGTGGGGGTTGGTGCTGAGGGAGCGTCACGCTGTGTGGCGGGGGGTTGGTGCTGAGGGAGCGTCACGCTGTGTGGGGGTTGGTGCTGAGGGAGCGTCATACTGTGTGGGGGGGGGTTGGTGCTGAGGGAGCGTCACGCTGTGTGGGGGGGGGTTGGTGCTGAGGGAGCGTCACGCTGTGTGGTGGGGGTTGGTGCTGAGGGAGCGTCACGCTGTGTGGGGGTTGATGCTGAGGGAGCGTCACGCTGTGTGGGGGGGGGTTGGTGCTGAGGGAGCGTCACGCTGTGTGGGGGTTGGTGCTGGGGGAGCGTCATACTGTGTGGGGGGGGGTTGGTGCTGAGGGAGCGTCACGCTGTGTGGGTGGGGGGGGTTGGTGCTGAGGGAGCGTCACGCTGTGTGGGGGTTGGTGCTGAGGGAGCGTCACGCTGTGTGGCGGGGGGTTGGTGCTGAGGGAGCGTCACGCTGTGTGGGGGTTGGTGCTGAGGGAGCGTCATACTGTGTGGGGGGCGTTGGTGCTGAGGGAGCGTCACGCTGTGTGGGGGTTGGTGCTGAGGGAGCGTCACGCTGTGTGGGGGTTGGTGCTGAGGGAGCGTCACGCTGTGTGGCGGGGGGTTGGTGCTGAGGGAGCGTCACGCTGTGTGGGGGTTGGTGCTGAGGGAGCGTCATACTGTGTGGGGGGGGGTTGGTGCTGAGGGAGCGTCACGCTGTGTGGGGGGGGGTTGGTGCTGAGGGAGCGTCACGCTGTGTGGTGGGGGTTGGTGCTGAGGGAGCGTCACGCTGTGTGGGGGTTGATGCTGAGGGAGCGTCACGCTGTGTGGGGGGGGGTTGGTGCTGAGGGAGCGTCACGCTGTGTGGGGGGGGGGTTGGTGCTGAGGGAGCGTCACGCTGTGTGGGGGGGGTTGGTGCTGAGGGAGCGTCACGCTGTGTGGGGGGGGTTGGTGCTGAGGGAGCGTCACGCTGTGTGGGGGGGGTTAGTGCTGAGGGAGCGTCACGCTGTGGGGGTTGGTGCTGAGGGAGCGTCACGCTGTGTGGGGGGGGGGTGGTGCTGAGGGAGCGTCACGCTGTGTGGGGTTTGGTGGTGAGGGAGCGTCACGCTGTGTGGGGGGGGGGTTTGTGTTGAGGGAGCGTCACGCTGTGTGGGGGGGTGTTGGTGTTGAGGGAGCGTCACGCTGTGTGGGGGGGTGTTGGTGCTGAGGGAGCGTCATGCTGTGTGGGGGGGGGGGTTGGTGCTGAGGGAGCATCACGCTGTGTGGGGGGTTGGTGCTGAGGGAGTGCCACGCTGTGTGGGGGTGGGGGTTGGTGCTGAGGGAGCGTCACGCTGTGTGGGGGGTTGGTGCTGAGGGAGCACCATGCTGTGTGGGGGGGTTGGTGCTGGGGGAGCGTCACGCTGTGTGGGGGTGTTGGTGCTGAGGGAGCGTCACGCTGTGTGGGGGGTTGGTGCTGAGGGGGCGTCACGCTGTGTGGGGGTGTTGGTGCTGAGGGAGCGTCACGCTGTGTGGGGGGTTGGTGCTGAGGGAGCACCACGCTGTGTGGGGGGGGGGTTGGTGCTGAGGGAGCGTCACGCTGTGTGGGGGGTTGGTGCTGAGGGAGCGTCACGCTGTGTGGGGGGTTGGTGCTGAGGGAGCGTCATACTGTGTGGGGGGTTGGTGCTGGGGGAGCGTCACGCTGTGTGGGGGGGTTGGTGCTGAGGGAGCACCACGCTGCGTGGGGTGGGGGGGTGGTTGGTGCTGAGGGAGCGTCACGCTGTGTGGGGGGTTGGTGCTGAGGGGGTGCTGTACTGCCGGGGTAACGGTGGGCTACTGGATGTCAGTGCTGAGCGAGCTCTGTATGCCTGGGGTGTCAGTATAGAGTGGGCGCCGCACTGCTGGGGTAATGGTGGGTGCTGGAGGATCAATGCCGAGGGAGCGGCGCACTGTTGGTGAGGCCATCCCCTCATCCTTCAAAACACAATCACCTGTGGTGTGTTTGTGGGAGCACTTGTTGGCTGGTTCCTCCTGATAATTATTATTCCCTCTCTCTCCAGCTGGCTGTGCTGTTCGCTCGGGAAAGAGCTCTCCAGGCAGAGCTGAGTGTCCAAAAGAACAGAACCCCAAAACGTGAGTAGACTGTAAAGCTGGAGCCAGAACGGACGAGCAAATCTGAGGCAATTGGTGTGCACTGCCGGAAGGAGGGAAGAGGGACTTTCCAAACTTTTAGTCAAACTCCTCTTTAGACCGTACACCTCGAATTTGACATAGAACCCCAACAGGGTTAGTGGGAGCAGTTTTGGACACTGAAACCTACTGAAGGAGATATCAACCACAGAGGGAGTGCAGCGCTGATTTCCCAGTGCCGTACAGGGACTGCAAGGGGTGAAATGATGTGGGGAGATAAAACACAGGCTAGGAATCCGGAGCTTGGCAAGTTAAGGGGCTGACCGATTGAGGATCGTGAGATGTTTTAAGGAGCTGACTGTCAATAGAGAGGAGCTGGTTCTGCTGCTTGGTGTTGGGAGTGGGGTTGCATAGCCTAAAATTGAGAGTCAGACTTTTCACAAGGGACATTGGGAAACACTTCCACCGCATTTGGGCTCGGGGTTGTAGGGTGGGTGGGGGAGTTTGCAACGCCCTGCCAGTGGCACTTAAAGCTGGGTCTGTTAATGTTAACTCCAAACAATTGAGAAGTTTGTGTTAATTAAAAGCATTGAGTGATATGAGGCAAAGGCAGTATATGGAGTTAGTTCACACATCAGCTAGGATTGTGTTAAATGGTGGACCAGGCTCAAGGAGGGAGATGAGTGAGCCTTTTCCTGTCACTAACTTGTCTGATTTTATGCCTGTATTATCATGTCTCTCTTCTGTAGCTCTGCTGGCCAACCATGAGGTGCTGACCTGTTTGGGGAAGCAAGAGGTGAGATCATTTTCTTTACCATGAATTACATATTTTCCGTGTGTTGAAGGAGTTTAACTCTGTATCCTAGCCTGTACTGTACCTGTCCTGGGAGTATTGTGGAACATTTACTTTCAGTTTAAAAAGTGGAGGGAGCAAAAGAGTAGAGAAAGCTTTACTTTGTACCTAACACCGTGCTGCACCTGTCCTAGGAATGTGGTTTTTTTTGGTGTCAGTATTGAGGGACATTTACTTTAATTTTAAATGAGTAGAGCTAACTTTCCCCTGTATCTAACCTAATGCTTTCCCTGTTGTGTGAGTCCTTGATATGGACAGTGTAGAGGGAGTTCTACTTTCTTTTTAAAAGAATAGAGGAAACTTTAATCTGTATCTAATCCCATCCTGTACTTAGTCTGGGAGTGTTTGACGGGGTTAATGTCAGAGAGCTTAACTTTCATTGAAAAGAGTAGCGGGAGCTTTACTCTATATCTAATTTTGAAATGTCCCTGTCCTTGGAGTGTTGGATGGGGAGAAAGTGAGGACTGCAGATGCTGGAGATCAGAGCTGAAAATGTGTTGCTGGAAAAGCGCAGCAGGTCAGGCAGCATCCAAGGAGCAGGAGAATCGACGTTTCGGGCATCAGCCCTTCTTCAGGAAGTGTTGGATGGGACAATATCGTTTTACCTCCAGTTTAAAAGAAACGAGGGAGGTTTATTCTGTATCTATCCGGCCCTATACCTGGGTGTAGTATGTACCTGTCCAGGGAATATTCTATGGGGGCAGTGTAGAGGGAACTTTAATTTCAGCTTGAAAGCTTTGCCTGAAATTTAAAGGGGTAGAGGAAGCTTTAGTGTTTGTCTAACCCCATGTTGAACTGGCCATGGGAGTATTTGTGGGGACTGTGTAGAGGTCTGGCCAGCATACTGCAACAGGTCAGGCTGTTGATTACTCTGACTTTTCACGAACCTACCTGTCTGCTCTTTCAGTTACAGAATACCGACAAACAACTGGAGATGATCCTCTCTTGCATTAGAACAAGGAAGAAATCCTTACAGGAGGAGTTGGCAAGGTTTGTCAGTGTTGTTTCAGAGTTATTCCCCACCCTCCCACCGCCTCCACTGGCTTCTCCTTTGTCGGTCCAGTTTATGGGTGTCCCAACTGACTTGCTGCAGGCCTTTGGGACTCTGGGCTGAGTTGGCCCCAGAGCTAAGCGTGCAATAATATCCGTTAGTGGCTGATGAATCCCAGAGAGGTTTCTGATCAGAGGGTGCTGACCAAACTCTGTGAGCTCCTTGAGTACTCTCTTTGGCAAAGAGGTGGGTGGGGAGAGCCACCAACCACGGCTTCCCAACATCTTTAGCCCACGCAGGAGGGATAGTACACTCCTGTGAGAGGTGAGCAGCAGTCTTTTTGTCTATGATGGTATCCCACATGTGACACACTGTCCCTGGAGCGAGGTGCATGGTGTATAAAAGCAGTGAGGTCCAGATTCGTGAAGGGAACAGGCGGCAAAGTGGAATTGAGGCCCCAGTTGGAGCAGCAGAGGGAAGTCCTAAGGTGTGAAGCACAGAACGTTAGTCAGCAGGTCTGGCAAGTAATCAGGAAGAATGTTTTCATTTATCGTGAAGAAAGCTGATGCTAGTTAGAAATGTACCCAGCACAGGTAAGGTTGCATCTGGAACACTGTGCAAAGTATTGGTCTCCTCATTTAAGGAAATACACTTTGGAGGCATTTCAGAGAAGGTTTACTCAGACCGATCTCTGGAATAGGACGGGTTATCGTATGAGGAAAGGTTGGACAGACTGGGCTTGTATCAACTGGAATTTAACAGAGTAAGGAGACTCGATTGAAACATCAAAGATCCTGAGGGAGTCTTGATAGGTTGGGGTATGGAGAGATTGGTTCCTGCTGTGAGGAATCTAGAATGAAGGGTGTGACTTTACACATCACAGGTAACCCATTCATAACAAAGAAAACTCACTCAAGATCGAAAATAGGCAGAAGTTTTAAACAGTATCCCTCGCCCCACGTCACACACACAAAAACTGCAGAAACAAAGTCATTGAATACTTTGAAAGGCAGAGATGGATCAATTCTTAGCAGGTCCGGCAGAAGGCTCACTGGACTCGAAACGTAAACTCTGCTTTCTTTCCACAGATGCTACCAGATCTGCTGAGTTTCTCTGGCGTTTTTCTGTTTTTGTTTCAGATTTCCAGAATCTGCCAGCCTTTATGTTATTTTAGTAGATAGATTCTTGATGAGTGAGGCGTTGGATGAAAGGGTTGAAAGTGTAGGCCCAAATGTGGTTTTAAGATTACAGTCAGATCCCCCATGATCTTGTTAAATGGTAGAGCAGGTTGAATGGGTCTCCCCCTGCTCCTGTGTAACAGGTTTGAAGAGAGGTCCGAATGGTCTCATGCTTCTATTTATCAAGATCCTCTTTTCTCCCTGGATTTTTTGCAGGGAGCAGAAGTGGCTCAAAGAGCAGTTGGAGTTGGAGAAGACTGTGCAAGAGAAGTTTGACCATCAGCAGCAGAACCTCCTTGCTATCTCCAAGAACAGGTAAGAGACACACCCTATAGTTGGGATATGCTGGGTGCGATATGCTGTCTTGCACACCATCCACATCCTGCCCCTTTTGCATATAATTCCACCAGCACAATATCAGCACCACACTGTTGGTGGGTCAGCGCTGGGGGAGCGCCGCACTGTCGGTCAGCGCTAGGGGAGCATCACACTGTCGGCGGGTCAGTGCTGAGGGAGTGCCATGCTGTTGGCGGGTCAGCGCTGAGTGAAAACCGCACTGTCGGAGGGTCAGCACTGAGGGAGTGTCGCACTGTCGGAGGGTCAGTGCTGAGGGAGTGGGCACTGTCGGAGGGTCAGTGCTGAGGGAGTGGGCACTGTCGGAGGGTCAGTGCTGAGGGAGTGGGCACTGTCGGAGGGTCAGTGCTGAGGGAGCTCCACACTGTCAGAGGGTCAGTGCTGAGGGATGGGCACTGTCGGAGGGTCAGTGCTGAGGGAGAGCCGCACTGTCAGAGGGTCAGTGCTGAGGGAGTGGGCACTGTCAGAGGGTCAGTGCTGAGGGAGTGGGCACTGTCGGTGGGTCAGCGCTGAGGGAGTGCCGCACTGTTGGCGGGTCAGCGCTGAGGGAGTGCCGCACTGTCAGAGGGTCAGTGCTGAGGGAGTGGGCACTGTCAGAGGGTCAGTGCTGAGGGAGTGGGCACTGTCAGAGGGTCAGCACTGAGGGAGAGCCACGCTCTCGGCGGGTCAGCACTGAGGGAGAGCCACGCTGTTGGTGGGTCAGCACTGAGGGAGAGCCACGCTGTTGGTGGGTCAGTGCTGAGGGAGAGCCATGCTGTTGGTGGGTCAGCGCTGAGGGAGTGTCACGCTGTTGGTGGGTCAGCACTGAGGGAGAGCCACGCTGTTGGTGGGTCAGCACTGAGGGAGAGCCACGCTCTCGGCGGGTCAGCACTGAGGGAGAGCCACGCTGTTGGTGGGTCAGCACTGAGGGAGAGCCACGCTCTCGGCGGGTCAGCACTGAGGGAGTGCCACGCTGTTGGTGGGTCAGCACTGAGGGAGAGCCACGCTCTCGGCGGGTCAGCACTGAGGGAGAGCCACGCTGTTGGTGGGTCAGCACTGAGGGAGAGCCACGCTGTTGGTGGGTCAGTGCTGAGGGAGAGCCATGCTGTTGGTGGGTCAGCGCTGAGGGAGTGTCACGCTGTTGGTGGGTCAGTGCTGAGGGAGTGTCACGCTGTTGGTGGGTCAGCGTTGAGGGAGCACTACACTGTCGGAGGAGTCGTTTTGTTGTTACACCGCAGGTCTGTGTTTGCACTTGAGTGGATCCCAGCATCACTATTGGTGTTAGAGTGGGGAGCTGGGTGACTTTTCCTGATGTTCTTAGACCAGAGTCAACACTATTTGATCAGTCGTTCAGCTTCTTATTTGTGTGCAGGTTGCCCGATGCCTTTGTTGATTCCCTCTCCTCTCCTTTCCTGTACCTTAGCGAGATCCAAAAGCTGAAAAGCCGCTTGGAGAAGGTGACTAATCAGAAAGACGAGCTCCTGTCTGCTCTGGGAAAATTCTTGGATGTACATTACCCTCCCCCCAGTGAGAAAGACACCCGGCCAAAGACGTCGGTAAGCTGTGGGTGTTGGAATTAAGTACGGGAGCAGGAGACTGCCATTTGACTCTTTGACTCTGCTCTTGCGTTCAGTATGATGGTGACCAGTCTTGGGCTTTAAATCTGCTTTCCCATATGCTCCCCCAATTCCCTCGGTTTTATGTATGTCCAAATATTGCGGGTGGAGTTTCCACATCTTCCAAGGTGGAGAATTCCAATGAATTACAGCCCTCTGAGTAAAAACATTTCTCTCTAGCTCAGACCAAAGACCAAAGACCTGAGATTGTGCCCTCCCTTGTGTTTTAGATTTAACCCCTGTCTGAGCCCCTTAAGATTCTTGTGACCTCAAGCAGATAACCCCCTCTTTGATTATTTTTATATTTGGGTTTGATTTATTGTTGTCACACGTACTTAGGGACAGCGAAAGTTCTGTTTTGTGTGCAGTACAGGCAGATCAAACCATACAAAGTACATTAGGGTAATAGAACAGAGCGAGGAATACAATGATACAGTTGCAGAGAAGGTGCATAAAGAGCGAGATCAACATTAAATTTAAAATTTGAGAGGTTCTTTCAGAAGTCGAATACCAGCGGAGAAAAAGCTATTCCCAAATCTGTTGGAACGCGTGTTTAAGCCTTTGTAGCTTCTGTCTGATGGAAGAGATTATAACTGGGGTGGGAAGGTCTCTGATTATGTTAGCTGCTTTTCTGAGGTAACGAGAAACCCCTTTCCCAGTCTTCTTATTTCTGGGCAATATCAGCCCAATTTCCTCAGCCCCTTATCATAAGTCAACTCCCCGTCATCCCGGGGATATTGTGAAGCTTCGCTGTGTCGCCTCCAACACAAAATATTTCCTGAAATCGAGAGATGGAAATGGCACACAGTTTTCCAGCTGGGGTCTCATCAAGGCCTTCTATAAGCCTTTGTCCCTGTCCTCCGAGCCCCTCACAGTGCAACTCAACATTTCACGTGCCCCATGACCTTGAGTGTCTGCGGGACAGAACCTCAATCTGCAAATGCAGAAGAGTCTTATTGAGCTCATTCTCTGCTTGGCCTGCACCTTCTGTTTTTGTTTAAGTCTTTGGTTAGTCGGGACTGTCTGAGGATTCTTGCAGTGCGTATCCTCTCCCAGTACAGATGCAGCCCACTCAACACGCACTGCACAGTGTCAGTCTGTGTTTGTCTCCGTGTGGAACGTTTGCTGCCTCCTGCTCAGTGCGTAACATTAACCAATTGTTAGAAAATGGTCATTGTAGAATTACAACAGTGCAGGGGAGAGGCCATCTAGCTCAGTGCTATGTCTGTCCAAATCTGAAATTCACTGAGTTATGTTTCTGTGCCCTCTCCCCATGCGTTAGCTTGATACGTCATTCCTTTTCAGATAACGATACAATTCCCTTTTGAAAGCCTCAATTTGAAACTGCTTCCCCCACCTCCCCATGCTCTCAGGCAGCGTGTTCCAAACCACAACCACTTGCAGTGTGAAAACTCATGTTTCTCCTCATGTTGCCGATTGCCTTCAGCCCGTGTCCCCTCTGTGTTCCAGGCCTCCTCTAGATTTCAAGCACCTCGTCAAATGCCCCTCTTGTCCTTCTCTTCCAAGGACAACGTTCCCAGTTCCTACACTCTCCACATCACTGTCAGAATTGTCGAACTAGGTGCGGGAGTAGGCCATTTTACCCCAAGAGCCTGCTCTGCCATTTGATACAACCCTGGTTGATCTCAACTTGACGTCAACTCAACTTTTTTGCCTGTTGTTTATAACCCTAACACATTACAAACTAAAGAGAAAAAAAAAGAAAGTGCTGGAAAAACTCAGCAGGTCTGGCAACATATGTGGAGAGAAAGCAGAGTTTATATTTCAGGTCCAGTTATTTTCTTCAGAACTAGTTAAAAATTTGTATGTCTCCTCCTTGACTTGGCATCCACTGCTCTCTGGGGGAGTGAATTCTACAGGTTCATGATCCGTTGAGAGGAGTAACTTTTCTTCATGCCTGTTTTAAATCTGCTACCCCTTATCCTAAAGTTAGGATCTCTAGTTCTAGATTTCCCGACAAGGAGAAATATCTGATCGATGACTACTTTGAAATCACCTTTCAGCATTTTATCTACCTCAGTTAAATCTACTTTCATGTTTCTCCAGAGAACATAAGCCTAAATTACTCAACATCTTTGCATAAAACAAACCCGTCATCACCAGAATCTATCTAGTCAGCCTACTCTGAACTGCCTCCAATGTAATTGCATCCCTCCTCAAGTAAAGGGACCAAAACTATGTGCAGAATTCATTGGAAACACTGATATGTTGTACAATTATAGTAGCACTTCCCTACTTTTATACTGTTCTCCTTTAGCAATGAGCACACAAATTCCATTTGCCTCCCATGTTACCTGCTGTACTCAAATACTAGTTTTCTGATATTCATGCAATGAGGCACCCAGGTCCCTCTGCACTGAAACACTCTGGCCTTTCTCACTGCTTGGAATCTTGCTATTTTTCCCAGTTTACATTCCAAAGACCTATCTGCAGTCCTTGCACAACCTAGTCTCCATCAAACAGTTTCAGTATTGGCCTATTCTTCAACCATTGGTTTGTGTTCCTCTCACAGTGGAGTGGCACTGGCCGAACTGCTCACTCACGCACCGAGTCCAAATGCGAAGGGCCAAAAGGCCACTTTACGGGCTGCAGGGGTGGTGAGGGGAGCAGGGGCCAGTTTAAGGGCTGTCATTAACCTTCATCTGACTCCCCATTTTCCAGAGATCGGCTGCTGAGAGAAATAAAGGCTCGGCCAACTTCATCACGCTGCATGAGATTCTTGAGGTGAGGATTGTGGTTAATGGGGACAGAGGTGGAGGGTGGGGGTGGGGGAGGTGTGTTTCAGTTAACGCTGCCCGCCACTGTGGGAATAGGAGGTTTGGACTGGGGCTGGTAAACGTGAGGTGAGATTGACCCTCCCAGACAGTGATCAGGATGGGGGATAACTCCAGTTTAAATGCCTCGTGTCAGTGCAGCACATCCCCAGTATTGCATTGGGGTTGTCGTGTCTGCATTTTAGGATGCAAAGTACCTATGTTTTAGATATGGAGACCAGACTGAGAGGTAATGTGCAAGTATTCACATTAATGTGAGGAGACACCCCTTCCTGCAGGAGCATCAATCAAACAAAATCTAACTCTGAGCTGCTCAGGGAGATTGAATTTTAAACAGTGTCTCAAAGGAAGAGAGATAGCAAAGGAGAGAGAGCTGGGAGGATTGTAAAAAGTGTGGAGGGGTTTAGACACAGAATTCCGGAGCTTAGGGCCCACGACAACACACAGCATGGCTGTGTCTGGTGGAACGATGGAAATCAGAGAATGTGCAAAATGCCTGAACTGGAGAAGCACAGACTTCTCGGAGTAGAAGGAGGTGACTAGAGATAGGGAGGGGGTGTAGGGGCAGGTGGAGGGGACAGAGATAGGGAGGGGGTGTAGGGGCAGGTGGAGGGGACAGAGATAGGGAGGGGGTGTAGGGGCTGGAGGAGGGGACAGAGATAGGGAGGGGGTGTAGGGGCAGGTGGAGGTGACAGATAGGGAGTGGGGTGTAGGGGCTGGTGGAGGTGACAGAGATAGGGAGGGGGTGTAGGGGCTGGTGGAGGTGACAGATAGGGAGGGGGTGTAGGGGGCTGGAGGAGGGGACAGAGATAGGGAGGGGGTGTAGGGGCAGGTGGAGGTGACAGAGATAGGGAGGGGGTGTAGGGGGCTGGTGGAGGTGACAGATAGTGAAGGGGTGTAGGGGCTGGAGGAGGTGACAGAGATAGGGAGGGGGTGTAGGGACTGGAGGAGGTGACAGAGATAGGGAGAGGGGTGTAGGGGCTGGAGGAGGAAACAGGTAGGGAGAGGGTGTAGGGGCTGGAGGAGGTGACAGATAGCGAAGGGATGTAGGGGCTGGAGGAGGAGACAGAGATAGGGAGGGGGTATAGGGGCTGGAGGAGGTGACAGAGATAGGGAGAGGATGTAGGGGCTGGAGGAGGTGACAGAGATAGCGAGGGGTGTAGGGGCTGGAGGAGGGGACAGAGATAGGGAGGGGATGTAGGGGGTTGGAGGAGGGGACAGAGATAGGGAGGGGGTGTAGGGACTGGAGGAGGTGACAGAGATAGGGAGGGGGTGTAGGGGGTTGGAGGAGGGGACAGAGATAGGGAGGGGATGTAGGGGGTTGGAGGAGGGGACAGAGATAGGGAGGGGGGTGTAGGGGCTGGAGGAGGAAACAGGTAGGGAGAGGGTGTAGGGGCTGGAGGAGGTGACAGAGATAGGGAGGGGGTGTAGGGACTGGAGGAGGTGACAGAGATAGGGAGGGGATGTAGGGGGTTGGAGGAGGGGACAGAGATAGGGAGGGGGTTATAGGGGCTTGAGAAAGGGACAGAGATAGGGAGGGGGTGTAGGGGCAGGAGGAGGGGACGGGGATAGGGAGGGGGGTGTAGGGGCTGGAGGAGGGGACGGGGATAGGGAGGGGGTGTAGGGGCTGGAGGGGGTTACAGAGATAGGGAGGGGGTGTAGGGGCTGATGGGGATAGGGAGGGGGTATAGGGGCTGGAGGAGGTGATGGGGATGACGGGGATAGGGAGGGGGAGTGAGTGAGGAATGTTTTGAAAACAAAGGTGAGTAATTTAAAATGCCAATGTTTCCAGATCCTGAGTCAGTTGATCACATGCCTGGAAGTCAGTGATGGGTGAATGGGAGCCTGTGTACATTACTGTATTGGGGTGGGTGGTGGAATGGCTGTTTGGATGAGTTGCTAGAGGCTGGGAAGCCAGTCAGCAGCACTTTGGGGTTTAAACGTTCAAGGAAGTGTTGCCTTTTCAAACAAGAAGACCTTCAGCCTGTCTGTACCATTTTGTGTTGTTTGAATTTGTTTTGATGTTTTGAATGCAGCCTGGCCCTTATCCGCTCGTGTCTGTGTCTCTCTGCCCCTCTCTCTCTCTCTCTCTCTCTCTGTCAGCTCCTCATTACCAAGGCTATGAAGAGCCCCCATGATCCCTACCTGGAGCTGGATGATACTTTCTGGCCGCCCTTCCTCGAAGCTCTGCTGCGTTATGGGGTGGTCCTACGCCACCCCGACGACCCCCACCGAATCCGCCTGGAGGAATTCAACCAGTAGCAGGTGATGTGGGGGTGGCCCTTGGCCACATCGTGAACCCCCTCACCCCTTCCCACCGGCAATGGACCAACTTTGCCATCTCCCCACCCTGGTCCTCTCCTCCTGCCTGGCTATGCCTGGCAGGACACAGGACTGGCCTCTGTAAACAAAGGAGTTATGGAATGGGGGGGTGGGGGGAGCCCATTTTCCCCCCCCACTCCTCACCCCATGTATCTCTGCCGAAGCTGGACAGTTTCTGTTACTTCCTGCGCTCCCTGGGAGCCCCTGATGTGAGCTGCTTTGTCTGGTTGTTCCCCACCAATATGTACATGCGACGTGTGGACCATATCGTTGCAGAGCGAGCAAGCAGCAGAATTAGATGCACACATCGCCCCCCTCCCCACCCTCCACCTCCTGGGGTCCACGGCCCATCACTTATAAACAAGGCAACAGCAAAATGCCTCACCAATGGAGATGAAGTGGACGCTGACCTTGACACCATTGTACAAAGGGACGGTAGGCAGCGGAAGAGTTGCAGCTGAATGTTCCCAGGCTCCACTGTCCTGTGCTCTGGAATGTTCCGAGATGCAGTTGTTGGACCCTCCTCTCTTCCCTGGCCCTGTGCAGCCAGGGACACCGATTCACACACTCAATGTGCCACATCCTGATGACTCTGCAGTGACTTTGCAGAGTTCCTCCTGATGTATTGTTCATTAAAGCTCTTGTAACTTGACTTTGCCTCCTGCTTTCAACACCTTGATTTTCTGAAAGGTTGGTAGACTTTTGTATCGGCTGAATTGTGTGTGTGTGGGTGTGTGGGGGTGGGGGGGGGTGGAGGGGTGGAGGGTGGAGGGAGTTGGTGGGACTGCTATTGAATTTGGGGAATGTACAGAGTCAACACTGTTCCCATTGAACATTCCCAAGTGTAGTGCAGGGCTACAATCAGAGAAAAGCTCCCTCCCCAAGTAAAGGAATGGCTGAATGTGGGGTGGGGGGTGGAACTAATGAGTGTTGAAGGTGGGGGTCAGTGTGTGGATCGAGTGTGGGGGGGTGGAGGGAGTGAGTGTTGAAGGTGGGGGTCAGTGTGTCGATCGAGTGTGGGGGGGGTGGAGGGAGTGAGTGTTGAAGGTGGGGGTCAGTGTGTCGATCGAGTGTGGGGGGGGTGGAGGGAGTGAGTGTTGAAGGTGGGGGTCAGTGTGTCGATCGAGTGTGGGGGGGTGGAGGGAGTGAGTGTTGAAGGTGGGGGTCAGTGTGTCGATCGAGTGTGGGGGGGTGGAGGGAGTGAGTGTTGAAGGTGGGGGTCAGTGTGTCGATCGAGTGTGGGGGGGGTGGAGGGAGTGAGTGTTGGAGGGGGGGGCAGTGTGTCGATCGAGTGTGGAGGGAGTGAGTGTTGAAGGTGGGGGGCAGTGTGTCGATCGAGTGTGGGGGGGTGGAGGGAGGGGGTGTTGAAGGTGGGGGGCAGTGTGTCGATCGAGTGTGGGGGGGGTGGAGGGAGGGGGTGTTGAAGGTGGGGGTCAGTGTGTCGATCGCGTGTGGGGGGGGTGGAGGGAGTGAGTGTTGAAGGTGGGGGTCAGTGTGACCGTCGAGTGTGGGGGGGGTGGAGGGAGTGAGTGTTGAAGGTGGGGGGTCAGTGTGTCGATCGAGTGTGGGGGGGGGTGGAGGGAGTGAGTGTTGAAGGTGGGGGGTCAGTGTGTCGATCGCGTGTGGGGGGGTGGAGGGAGTGAGTGTTGAAGGTGGGGGTCAGTGTGTCGATCGCGTGTGGGGGGGTGGAGGGAGTGAGTGTTGAAGGTGGGGGTCAGTGTGTCGATCGAGTGTGGGGGGGGTGGAGGGAGTGAGTGTTGAAGGTGGGGGTCAGTGTGTCGATCGAGTGTGGGGGGGGTGGAGGGAGTGAGTGTTGAAGGTGGGGGTCAGTGTGTCGATCGAGTGTGGGGGGGGTGTAGGGAGTGAGTGTTAAAGGTGGGGGTCAGTGTGACCATCGAGTGTGGGGGGGGTGGAGGGAGTGAGTGTTGAAGGTGGGGGTCAGTGTGTCGATCGAGTGTGGGGGGGGTGGAGGGAGTGAGTGTTGAAGGTGGGGGTCAGTGTGTCGATCGCGTGTGAGTGGACGATAAGGCTGCTTCTTTGTTCTGGATGGTGTCAACCAAGTGGGAAAAGAATGCTTTTTCCCCACTAATATTTATTCTTCGACCTGAAGCAATTAACTTGACTATCGATTGTGGTCATTGTGACATTGATGTTTGTGCGAGCCTGATGTGTGCAAATTGGTTGCTGTTATTTTGCAGTGGTGACTGCAGCCCATAAAGTTTTTAAGCAGTCCTGTAGCTGAGGCGACCTTTGGACTGAGATAGTGGAGGATGCAACAGGCAGACAAATGTTTACCTTTCTGTAAACTGATGGCGTCCACAAGGTGTCCTCATCAGACTGTCTGTCTGAGACAACCCACACTGTACCAGAGCGATCACAGCTTTGCAGTGGAGAGAGAAAAAACACAGTTAACGTTTCAAGTCCAGTGAACCTTCTTTCGAGCTGATGGGAGCTGGGAAAAGTGGTCTCTACGCTGAAGGAGAAGCGTTAGGCTGAAGCAGAGGAAGTAGGTTGGGTAATTGGAGGAATGGGGAGGAAGAAAATCTGCTATTGGGGCTAATGAGGTGGTGAAACTGGGTTGGCTTTGCTGAAAGGAACCCGTGCTATATGACAGGGCCTGGGATGTGTGAGGAGGTAAAGGACAAACTCGATATTGAGTCCTGCAAAGACCCCAAATGAGATCCTGTTCTTCCAAGCTTGCATTTCTTTCCAAGCTACTGTCTGTTCTGAAGAAGGGTCAGAGTACTCGACAGCAACTATTCTGCTTTCTCTCGGTGGACACTGCCAGACTTTGGGTTTCTCCAGCAATTTCCGTTTCAGGTCGTCCGCATCCCCAGCTATATGAAAGCCACAGTATCAGGTTGTGTTTGCACAATGGGGTTGGCTTGGCGATATTATCCGAGCCACCCCCTCCCTGCCCCAATGTAGGCGTTTGAGAAACCCAGCTGCAGGGTTGCTGAATTGTTTTGGAGTGGAGGAAGGCAATTTGACCCATTGTCCCTGTGATACCTGTTCAAATGAGCAGCTCATCTCATGCCTCTCACGCACCTTCCTCCCACCATAACTCTGTACATTCATTCTGTTCAGATAATTATCCAAATCCCTCTGAAAATCATCGATTGAAGCTACCTCTACTTCATCTTGCGTTCTCAGGCAGTGCATTCCAGACCCTCACCCACTTCCTGCACGAACATGGTTCTCCCACTGTCTCCCCTTTGGCTGATCACCTTCAATCTGCGGTCCCTTTGACTCCCAGTCCACCCGCCAATGAGAGCGGTTTCTGTTCCTCTGGTCCAGCCCTGACCTCCCCTTCCTCTTGGTTTGGACACCTTGACCGAATATCAAATTTCTCCTCGGAACTTCACCTGACCAAGGAGCAGTGCTCAAAAAGCTTGTGGTTTCAAATAAACCTGTTGGACCATAACCTGTGTGTAGTGAGACCTCTGACTTTGTTCACCACTTGCACTTCTTTTATCACAGCTTCTCGAAGAAATACAGTCTCAGCTTCTCCAGAAGCTCAAGTCTGTCTACGCCGGGAACCTTTCTTGGCGATCTTTCTGTTTTGCCCAGTTTATTTTCTGTAAAATGGCTAGTCCTTGCACAGCAGGCCATCACTGCCAAAACCATTGAGCTTAGCTATATTCTTTGACAGTCAGCTTGGAGGACACCTGGCAGAGGAGAAGTATTGGTCCCAGCATCTCTAATCTCTTCACCTCACTGACACCCCTCATCCCAGTGAAACTTGTTCAGCTATTTATGCACTGTTACCATTTGGCTGGGTTAGGGGGAAGGGGGAGTGGAGCAGACTCTGCACAGCTTGCTATGCAACACCAATCAGAGAAATTGCTGTGATGCAGAACAGACCATTCGGCCCATCGTAGTCGCACTGTTTCTGTTGCCAAGTGCCCATCTCTCCTGCCCTTTTCTCCATTCCTCTGCGTGCCATTGCTTTCCAAAAACGAGCATCCTGTGATCTCCTCAACTGAACCTGCCTCCACCACACTTGCAGGCAGTGCGTTCTGTACCCTAACTACTCCATCAGTGAGATAGTTTATTTCTGACATTGCCCTTGCTTTGTTTGCACATCACTTTTGATCCGCGCCCTTTCATTCTTGTTTCTTGGATGAGTGGGAACGACCTCTCCCTGTCTGCTCTGTCCATCAGCCCCATTCACAATTTTGGAAACCTCTTATTAGGTATTCTCTCAGCTTCCTTCACTCCAGGGAGAGCGCTCGTTACTTCTTCGGTCTGTCCTCGCAACCGACTTCTCATTCCTGGAGCTGTTCCTGTAAATTGCACACCCTGCATTTTAAGGGGATCCCCACGTGGTCAGGGTGGGGACGGTTCCACTCGACACTCCCAATCTCCACCCATCCTCTTCGAAGCCGACTCTGCTCTCCTTCAAGAACGCGGGCTGATCCACTATTCTCACATCCCTCAAAAGCTTCTCTCTCCAGACCCATCCAAATGCCTACACCCCCCCCTCCACCCCTCCAGGTCGGAACAGGGACCACATACCATACTCGGTGGATGCGGGTCTGCCTCTTCACCGACTGCCTTTCCTTCCCACCTCCTGGGAGATAAAGACCATTTCCTTTCCTGGGCAAGTGACCAAGCCCTTGCTTTCTTCTCTCTCGTTGTTGGCCGGGAATCTCCCGTTCTGAACCGCCTGGTATGTCGGAAGGATTTGTCCGTCTCGTTGCCTCACCCATTGAGTCTGGAATCCGAGCAGGGGGTGAACCCGGAGTCTTTGGGCTCAGGGTCAGTGACATTGCCCACCCCTTTGCCTATCCCTTCGTTCTCATCTGACCTTGAACACAGTCAGCGATGTGCAGACATGAATCAGGGTCGATAGATGGAGGGGAGAGGAATTGCACAGCTTGAATAACAATCAATTCACATCCACCCCAACTTGGTAACGGGTTCAGAGTGAATTGAAGGCTCACTCTCTCCATCACGAAGCTCTCACGTCATATTGTTTATGCAGAACCAGGGAGGTGTGGGTGAGATCATTAATTGGCAGCAGTTATTTCAGAGCACTTCTTTGAATTGCATGTTTTGGATGTGAATGATTTTGCTGAGGATTAAGCTAATCCACTTGGACACTGGGGAGGGGATCCTGCTAATGCCACACATTGCCGCCTCTCCTGAGCACTGACCCTCCGACAGTGCGGCACTCCCTCAGCACTGACCCTCCGACATTGCGGCACTCCCTCAGCACTGACCCTCCGACAGTGCCCACTCCCTCAGCGCTGACCCTCCGACAGTGCCCACTCCCTCAGCACCGACCCTCCGACAGTGCGGCACTCCTCAGCACTGACCCTCTGACAGTGCCCACTCCCACAGCACTGACCCTCCGACAGTGCCCACTCCCTCAGCACTAACCCTCCAACAGTGCCCGCTCCCTCAGCACTGACCCTCTGACAGTGTGGCATTCCCTCAGCACTGATCCTCCAACAGTGCCCACTCCCTCAGCACTGACCCTCCAACAGTGCCCGCTCTGTCAGCACTGACCCTCTGACAGTGCGGCACTCCCTCAGCACTGACCCTCCGACCGTGCCCACTCACTCAGCACTGACCCTCCGATAGTGCCCACTCCCTCAGCACTGACCCTCTGACAGTGCCCACTCCCTCAGCACTGACCCTCCGACAGTGCGGCACTCCCTCAGCACTGACCTTCCAACAGTGCCCGCTCCCTCAGCACTGACCCTCTGACAGTGCGGCATTCCCTCAGCACTGACCCTCCGACAGTGCGACACTCACTCAGCACTGACCCTCTGACAGTGCCCACTCCCTCAGCACTGACCCTCTGACAGTGCCCACTCCCGCAGCACTGACCCTCTGACAGTGCAGCATTCCCTCAGCACTGACCCTCCGACAGTGCGGCACTCACTCAGCACTGACCCTTTGACAGTGCAACACTCAGTCAGCACTGACCCTCTGACAGTGCGGCATTCCCTCAGCGCTGACCGTCTGACAGTGCCCACTCCCTCAGCACCGACCCTCCGACAGTGCGGCACTCACTCAGCACTGACCCTTTGACAGTGCGGCACTCCCTCAGCACTGACCCTCCGACAGGGCGGCATTCCCTCAGGACTGACCCTCCAACAGTGCCCACTCCCTCAGCACTGACCCTCTGACAGTGCGGTACTCCCTCAGCACTGACCCTCCAACAGTGCGGCACTCACTCAGTACTGACCCTCTGACAGTGCGGCATTCCCTCAGCACTGACCCTCTGACAGTGCGGCATTCCCTCAGCACTGACCCTCCGACAGTGCCCACTCCCTCAGCACTGACCCTCCGACAGTGCCCACTCCCTCAGCACTGACCCTCCGACAGTGCCCACTCCCTCAGCACTGACCCTCCAACTGTGCGGCTCTCCCTCAGCACTGACCCTCTGACAGTGCCCACTCCCTCAGCACTGACCCTCTGACAGTGCCCACTCCCTCAGCACTGACCCTCTGACAGTGCAGCTCTCCTTGTGCTTTGACCCACAGATTTTATATGTTTTTAAACTGTTGTTCTTTTGTCTCTGAGCAATGAGTGCGTGAATACTTGGGTTTTTTTCCCTGTCCCATGTATCAATGTTTAAAATGTATTCTCTCTTTACTCCCTTTAGTTTGTTTCCTGAAACGTATTGTGCTGAACTCCCACCAGCATTTAATCGATTCATTCTTGTGTCTCCACAGATCCTTTCTCATGGATCTCTCTCCCACCCTCATTCCTCATGTTCAAACTGAATATTAAATTCTATCATGTTATGATCAGTATTCCCTAGGGAAGCTTTCAGTTAGCCTGCCTCATGACAAACAAAAGATTCAGGATAGTCTATTCCCTGGTTGGCTCCATGAAACTATCCCTAATGCATTCATGAATTCATCGGTTGACCCAATTGACATGAAGATTAAAGTCATCCATAATTATCACTTCCTGCAAATCAGGGCAGGACTTATACACTTAATGGTAAGGTCCTGGGGAGTGTTGCTGAACAAAGAGACCTTGGAGTGTAGGTTCATAGCTCCTTGAAAGTGGAGTCGCAGGTAGATAGGATAGTGAAGGCAGTGTTTGGTATGCTCTCCTTTATTGGTCAGAGTATTGAGTACAGGAGTTGGGAGGTCATGTTGCGTCTGTACAGGACATTGGTTAGGCAACTGTTGGAATATTACATGCAATTCTGGTCTCCATCCTATCAGAAAGATATTGTGAAACCTGAAAAGGTTCAGAAAAGATTTACAAGGATGTTGCCAGGGTTGGAGGGTTTGAGCTACAGGGAGAGGCTGAACAGGCTGGGGCTGTTTTCCCTGGAGCGTCGGAGGCTGAGGGGTGACCTTATAGAGGTTTATAAAATCATGAGGGACATGGATAGGGTAAATAGGCAAAGTCTTTTCCCTGGGGTGGGGGAACGCCAAAACTAGAGGGCATAGGTTTAGGTTTGGAGGGGAAAGATTTAAAAGGGACCTAAAGGGCAATGTTTTCACACAGAGGGTGGTACATGTATGGAACGAAGTAGTGGAGGCTGGTACAATTACACCATTTAAAAGGCATCTAATGTGTATGGAAATAGGAAAGGTTTAGAGTGATATGGGCCAAGTGCTGGCAAATGGGACTAGATTCGGTTCGGGTATCTGGGTCAGCATGGACGAGTTGGACTGAAGGGTATGTTTCCGTGCTATACATCTCTATGACATTACGACTGCTAGTTTTACATGTTTGGGAGTCTGGACACTATTCCTTCCCATATCGTTTTTTTCCCTTGCTATTTTTGACACCTGTCTAAATGGATTTGCCGTGTGTGAGCCTTGCCCATCTCTCACAATTCTCTTCATTTCATTTTCCATTGGCAATGCTATACCACCTATACTTTCCTTTCTGTCTTTCCAAAAGGTCAAACGTCCCTGAGTGTTCAGCTCCCAGTTCTGATCTCCTTGTAACTATGTCTCCATAATGGTATTAATTTACCTTGATTTGCACTGACACCTCATCTACCTTATTCAAATGCTTTGGGATACAATACCTTTAGGCTTGCCTTTTTGCCAGTTTTAATCATCCTAATGTTTCTTTGGCCGTATTTGCCTGTCGCCATTGACAGTGCTGAGGGAGAGTCACTCAACCCAAAATGTTAATGCTGATTTCTCTCCACAGACACTGCCAGACCTGCAGAGCTTTTCCAGCAATTTCAGTTTTGGTTTGCTATCGATTACCCTGTCTACGTTTTTTTGCAATTTACATTTTACTCTGTTTATTGCTTTCCTTGTTCCCCTTTCCTTTGTCAACCTGCTTAGATTCCCACTTCTCCTCCCCATTCTAGTTTAAGCCCAGCCCGTGTCCTTTGATCTCTTTAGCCGCAACAAAAATATCCAACTCCTTCTTGAAAGCATTCACTGCTTCAGCCTCGACTGCTTTCTGTGGCAGAGAATTCCACAGGCTCACCACTCTCTGAGTGAAGACATTACTCCTCACCTGTCTTGCCCCATTACCTTAGACTGTGACTCACTGCCTCTCTTTGCTTATTCAGTCACTGTTTCTATTCCTCCTTCTCCATCTTGTTCATCTCATTCCCCTTTCTTTCTTTCTAACTCTCCCCTTCTCTGTCTTCTGCCTCCTTCCACTTGTCTCTTTGACCCTCTTTCCTCGCTGCACCCATCTCTCCTCCCCCCCCCCCCCCGTTCTCCTCTGTATGCCTCTCTCTCTCCCCGCTTCACTTTACCCCTCCCTCCTCACCCTCTTCTTCAATCTCCTCCCCCTCTCTCCTCTGTACTCCTATCTCTCTCCTTGTCTCCTCTCTACTTCACCCTCTCTCTGTCTCTCTGGTCTTCCTCTCTTCTCATCTCAATTTCTCTTCCTCTCCTCTCCTCTCTTCTACCTTTTTCCTCTCAGCCCCTCTCCCCCTCGGGCTCTGTGCTGTCCAGTTGAGGTGCTATGTGGCTATTTCCACCATGTTGTATGAGGCTAATGCAGTCACTGCTTTTGCATGGGTCATTGCTGGGAATACCATTGGATCGAGGTTCAGCTTGACACCCCTGGCTGTCACCGAATAATGGGAGGGGCTTGAGGATTTGAAGTGGTGTCATGTCTTTTAACTCCCTGTTCCAGATGTGGAGGCGTGTATTTCAGACACATTCAGAGTTGATCACTTGTCCTAAAACGCACCTTGAGAAGACGGTGGTGAGCCACATTCTTGAAATGCTGCAGGCACGGGAACTTTCAGCTACAAACCCACTAACACCCAACTCCAGAACGAAGGTGGTTCTGGGGAATGTGAGAACCACCAGTAACAGAGTGCACTCCTTACAGCCTCTCCAATGCCTTGCCTCATTCAGTCGAATTGCAGTGATTCAGCCCAGACCAGCTCTGCTCCACGTTCATCAAACTTAAACAGCAGACTTCTCATCATCCCAGTCTTGAAGATTTTAACTTGACCTGGTTCACTTTGATGAAGGGGCTCCGATTCCCACTTCTCGAGGCATGATGGCTTTTTTTGTCAATCTTCTGTTGAGTGCCTTGGCCTTCATTTAGGGAGATGTTACCTGCTCCTGCATCTCCTCCCAAAAATGAGGACTGTCTCTGTGATTCCCCCGCATGGAAACGGGACGGGGGTCTGTGTCTGTGATTCCCCCGCATGGAAACGGGACAGGGGGGGGGTCTGTGATTCCCCCGCATGGAAACGGGACGAGGGTCTGTGTCTGTGATTTCCCCCGCACGGTGAGGGGACGGGGGTCTGTGTCTGTGATTCCCCCACACGGTGACGGGACGGGGGTCTGTGTCTGTGATTCCCCCGCATGGAAACGGGACGGGGGTCTGTGTCTGTGATTTCCCCCGCATGGAAACGGGACGGGGGTCTGTGATTCCCCCACACGGTGAGGGTACGGGGGTCTGTGTCTGTGATTCCCCCACACGGTGACAGGACGGGGGTCTGTGTCTGTGATTCCCCCACACGGTGACGGGACGGGGGTCTGTGTCTGTGATTCCCCCACACGGTGACAGGACGGGGGTCTGTGTCTGTGATTCCCCCACACGGTGACGGGACGGGGGTCTGTGTCTGTGATTCCCCCACACGGTGACGGGACGGGGGTCTGTGTCTGTGATTCCCCCACACGGTGAGGGGACGGGGGTCTGTGTCTGTGATTCCCCCACACGGTGACGGGACGGGGGTCTGTGTCTGTGATTCCCCCACACGGTGAGGGGACGGAGGTCTGTGTCTGTGATTCCCCCTCACGGTGAGGGGATGGGGGTCTGTGTCTGTGATTCCCCCACACGGTGAGGGGACGGGGGTCTGTGTCTGTGATTCCCCCACAAGGTGACGGGACGGGGGTCTGTGTCTGTGATTCCCCCACAAGGTGACAGGACGGGGGTCTGTGTCTGTGATTCCCCCACACGGTGAGGGGACGGGGGTCTGTGATTCCCCCACACGGTGAGGGGACGGGGGTCTGTGTCTGTGATTCCCCCACACGGTGACAGGACGGGGGTCTGTGTCTGTGATTCCCCCACACGGTGAGGGGACGGGGGTCTGTGATTCCCCCACACGGTGAGGGGACGGGGTTCTGTGTCTGTGATTCCTCCACACGGTGACAGGACGGGGGTCTGTGTCTGTGATTCCCCCACACGGTGACAGGACGGGGGTCTGTGTCTGTGATTCCCCCACACGGTGAGGGGACGGGGGTCTGTGATTCCCCCACACGGTGAGGGGACGGGGGTCTGTGTCTGTGATTCCCCCACACGGTGACAGGACGGGGGTCTGTGTCTGTGATTCCCCCACATGGTGACAGGACGGGGGTCTGTGATTCCCCCACACAGTGACGGGACGGGGGTCTGTGATTCCCCCACACGGTGACAGGACGGGGGTCTGTGTCTGTGATTCCCACACACGGTGAGGGGACGGGGGTCTGTGTCTGTGATTCCCACACACGGTGACGGGACGGGGGTCTGTGTCTGTGATTCCCCACACGGTGACGGGACGAGGGTCTGTGTCTGTGATTCCCCCACACGGTGTCGGGACGGGGGTCTGTGTCTGTGATTCCCCCACACGGTGACGGGATGGGGGTCTGTGTCTGTGATTCCCCCACACGGTGAGGGGAGGGGGGTCTGTGTCTGTGATTCCCCCACACGGTGAGGGGACGGGGGTCTGTGTCTGTGATTCCCCCACACGGTGACAGGACGGGGGTCTGTGATTCCCCCACACGGTGACGGGACGAGGGTCTGGGTCTGTGATTCCCTCACACGGTGTCGGGACGGGGGTCTGTGTCTGTGATTCCCCCACACGGTGAGGGGACGGGGGTCTGTGTCTGTGATTCCCCCACACGGTGAGGGGACGGGGGTCTGTGTCTGTGATTCCCACACGCGGTGACGGGACGGGGGTCTGTGTCTGTGATTCCCCCACACGGTGACGGGACGGGGGTCTGTGTCTGTGATTCCCCCACACGGTGACGGGACGAGGGTCTGTGTCTGTGATTCCCCCACACGGTGAGGGGACGGGGGTCTGTGTCTGTGATTCCCCCACACGGTGACCGGACGGGGGTCTGTGTCTGTGATTCCCCCACACGGTGAGGGGACGGGGGTCTGTGTCTGTGATTCCCCCACACGGTGACGGGACGGGTGTCTGTGTCTATAAAAATGAGTACAGTTTTTAAATGCATGTCCTTCTGTACAGACAGAGGTGAAGCTGTGAGAACAGACCTGAGAGGGAAGTTGAAATTCAGGGCAGAGCGTCCTCAGAGGGCTAGCAGAGGTAGGAGGACCTGAAGCATCTCTTGCTGTTGGCTGTAGTTTTGTGATGTCGATGCATAATGCATATCGTGAGTTTGATTGCTGTATGCTGGGTGATGTTTGAGGTTAAATGTGTTGGTAATGGTATTGTTTATCTCAGGGAGTATAATCATCGTTCAGAAAGCCACTGAACTAATCCTCAAAGTGATGTTGAAGTGGCCGGTATGTGTGTCCCAAACACTGGGGTTAGTTAGAGTAAAGTATCCCCTACACTGACCCCCATCAAACACTTCCAGGACAGGGAACACCATTGGGTTAGATGTAGATTAAAGCTCCCCCTTCATTTTCCCCCCATCAAACACTCCTGGAACGGGGACAGCGCATAGTTAGGTACAGAGTAAAGCTCCTTTTGCGCTGTCATACATCAAACACTCCCATGACAAGGACAACACAACGTTAGAGACCGAGTGAAGCTCTTTCTACACTGCCCCCCCATCAAACACTCCCAGGGACAGGGGCAGTATGTGGTTAGATACAGAGTAAAGCTCCCTCTGCCTTGTCCCCCACTAAACACACCCATGACAGGGACAGCACAGGTTAGATACAGAGTAAAGCTCCCTCTACACTGTCCCCCATCAAACACTCCCAGGGACAGGGACAGCACAGGGTTAGATACAGAGTAAACCTCCCTCTATACTGTCCCCATCAAACACTCCCAGGGACAGGGACAGCATAGGGTTAGATACAGAGTAAGGCTCCCTCTACACTGTCCCCCATCAAACACTCCCAGGACAGGGACAGCATGGGGTTAGATACAGAGTAAAGCTACCTCTGCACTGTCCCCCATCAAACACTCCCAGGGACAGGGACAGCACGGGGTTAGATACAGAGTAAAGCTCCCTCTACACTGTCCCCATCAAACACTCCCAGGGACAGAGTCAAGGTTAGAGTGGTGCTGGAAAAGCACAGCAGGTCAGGCAGCATCCAAGGACCAGGAAAATTGACATTTTGGGCAAAAGCCTTTCATCAGAAAGCCTCTACACTGTTCCCCCAGAGACAGGGACAGCACGGGGTTAGATACAGAGTAAAGCTGCCTCTACACTGTCCCCCATCAAACACTCCCAGGGACAGGGACAGCACGGGGTTAGATACAGAGTAAAGCTCTCTCTACACTGTCCCCCATCAAATACTCCCAGGACAGGGACAACACGGGGTTAGATACAGAGTAAAGCTCCCTCTACACTGTCCCCCATCAAACACTCCCAGGGACAGGGACAGCACGGGGTTAGATACAGAGTAAAGCTCTCTCTACACTGTCCCCCATCAAATACTCCCAGGACAGGGACAACACGGGGTTAGATACAGAGTAAAGCGTCCTCTACACTGTCCCCCATCAAACACTCCCAGGGACAGGGACAGTACGGGGTTAGATACAGAGTAAAGCTCTCTCTACACTGTCCCCCATCAAATACTCCCAGGACAGGGACAACATGGGGTTAGATACAGAGTAAAGCTCCGTCTACACTGTCCCCCATCAAACACTCCCCGGGACGGGGACAACACGGGATTAGATACAGAGTAAAGCTCCCTCTACACTGTCCCCATCAAACACTCCCAGGGACAGGGACAGCACGGGGTATAAGAGATCGCTCTACTCCTTTGAACATAAACTGTCTCTCCCTTTGCACTGTCCCTGTCCAACCCCTCCATGAAAGCCTCAAAAGCTGTACAGGGTTTTGTTACATATCTAGCATTTTGTTCTCCTTCCCTAATTAACCAAAAGGCACTTAAGAATCGACCGTAACACTCTGGCCTGGAGCCCTGTGTACGCTCAGACCAGGTAAGGTCGGCAGATTTCTTTCTCTTGAGCACATTTGTGAACCTGATGGAGATTTCCTCCAGTCAACAACAGTTCCTTGGATATCGTTAGAGGCTTACTTCCAGATTGTTTTTTTATTGAACTCTTGTTCCACCATCAGGCATGGAGGGTGCCCAGAACATTCCCTGTGTCCCTGGATTAATAGTTTAACGGCAAGGCTGATAGGGGTGATGCCCATGTCCCAGGAGGAGTTAATGAAGCACATAGAGGAGTTAATGAAGCACATAGCAGCCCCCCCCCCAACCACCCTACACTGGGAATCATTCTGGACTCTCATGATGGTGGGTGCATTAGCATCTGAGAGTTGCTCCCCTCCCGTCCCAAACCCACCGGATGTCAACTTCTCAAAGCCCCAGGGAAGTGGAATTGGAGGTTGGTGGCGATGCCAACCGCAGTCAAATAGCTGACCCACCCTGCAGGAGAAAGGAATGCTTGCAGGTGAAGAGAAAGGTAGCAGTTCGACCAGAATCTAACAGCCGCCACCCACCCCACTCCCTGACACCCTGCCGAGCGAAGCCCTGTGTTAGGATTGTTTCTCCTTCACCCTCCTCAGGGCTCGGTAAAGCCTCCTGATGGCCAGGAGGGCGAGCCCGGTGAGGGACGCCACAACCATGCCCAAGCACAGTGCCACGTCCAGGCTGTAGTAGGCGTACCAGGGCAGGCCGAAGAAGGCGGGCCGCAGGTGGGCAGCTCCACCGTGCCTCAAAACAAACTCCACCCAGAAGGCAGCGCGTTGCAACGGGGTCTGCGGCTGGTCGCGGTGCAGGGCCGAGAGCCGGGCCATGGCCTCCCGGTAAGAGGGCTGGCTCAGGACCTCCCTCAGGCCTTCCAGCAGCTGCCGGGAGTCCAGGCGGCTCACATCCAGGGTCAGGGCGGCGCCCCGGCTGTCCAGCCGCACCAGGTTGTCGTACTGGTCAAAGATCAGGGGCAGGCCCAGCACCGGCACCCCGTGGTAGATGGCCTCGTAGATGCCGTTGGTGCCACCGTGGGAGATGAAGGCCCGGGTCCGGGGGTCCCCGAGGATGTCGTTCTGCGGTGCCCAGCGCACCAGGAGGGTGTTGTTGCCCAGGTTTGCCGGCCTGTCACCCTGGTACTTCCAGATCACCCTCTGGGGTAGCTGGGCAAAGGCCTCAGCGATGGTTTCTGCCAGCTCAGCGGGGATCTGTGTCACCAGGCTGCCCAGGGACATGAAGACCACGCCGTGCTCACCAGAGCCCCGAGCGAACTCCTCCAGGTCTGGCGGCAGCGGCCGGGCTGGTCGGCACTGGATCCCCCCGATGTAGATTATGTTGGGCACGGTGGGCCGCGGGAACTCAAAGACAAAGTCCACCTTCATCAGCCACAGATCGGCATGCTGCGTCAGGGTCTCGATGTCGGTGCCCGGCCCCAGGAACCGGTGGCACAGCTCATCGTAGCTGGGGTGGATCATGGCGCTGCCCAGCTTGACAGTGGTGATGTAGTGCATGGCGTTGGCCAGCCGCTGCAGGAAGGACATGTTGGCGGTGTAGCGCGAGCCCACCACGGGCACATAGGAGGTGGGCGATGGCGCGATCAAATAGTGGCTGTCACCAAAGGACAGCCAGCGGGTGTGGCAGACCAGAGGCAGCTGCAAGTGGTGGGCTAGCATCACGCCGGCGGGGAAGAAGGGATCGGTCAGCACCAGGGCGAACCCAGCTCCTTGCAGCTTCTCCATCAGCGCGCTATCCTCAAACAGGAGCCGGATAAACTCCCGCTGCTTGTGGTGAGTCTCCCACAGCATCTTGCGGATGATCTGGGTGTTGCGCACAAAGGCAGTCAGGGTCAGCCCCCCGCGCAGGATCTCCAGCGAGTCCAGCAGGAACTGCGACAACATCTCTTGGTCCTCTGTGATGCCCATCTTGCCATTGAGGGACATGGTGAAGCAGTGGTAGAGTGAGGGCTCCTCGGCGATGTACCGGCTGGAGGACGAGCGCAGCACGCTGATGTTGTGTCCACGGGCATGCAGCTCCTCCAGCAGCACTCGCATGTTGAGCCAGTGGCTGCCGTCCACTGGCACCACCAGGATGTTGGAGCAGCAGGCCGGTGGAGACAGCAAGACCATCACCGCTGTAATCTTCAGCCAACTCTCCCAGCTCTCCCAGCTGCCACAGGCCATTGCTGGTGACATCCAAACCCCTGCAGGTCATTGAAAACAAAACCATCATGACAGCACGCCGTCCAATTGGCTGAGAGATTCGGGCACAAACCTGGGGATCGGGTTCATACTCAAGGATGAACTCAAGACCTTGATTACAGGGACACCATGATACCCCAGTCCTGGGACTGTTCACTGGAACTTTACTCTGTATCTAAACCAGTATAGTCTGGGTTCTGGGAATGTTTACTGGGGCAGTAAACCCTGTCCTGATGGGGATAGTGGAGAGGGAGCTTTACTCTGTATCTAAACCAGTATTGTCTGGGTTCTGGGAATGTTTACTGGGGCAGTAAACCCTGTCCTGATGGGGATAGTGGAGAGGGAGCTTTACTCTGTATCTAACCCAGTATAGTCTGGGTTCTGGGAATGTTTACTGGGACAGTAAACCTTGTCCTGATGGGGATAGTGGAGAGGGAGCTTTACTCTGTATCTAAACCAGTATTGTCTGGGTTCTGGGAATGTTTACTGGGGCAGTAAACCCTGTCCTGATGGGGATAGTGGAGAGGGAGCTTTACTCTGTATCTAAACCAGTATAGTCTGGGTTCTGGGAATGTTTACTGGGACAGTAAACCCTGTCCTGATGGGGATAGTGGAGAGGGAGCTTTACTCTGTATCTAAATCAGTATTGTCTGGGTTCTGGGAATGTTTACTGGGACAGTAAACCTTGTCCTGATGGGGATAGTGGAGAGGGAGCTTTACTCTGTATCTAAACCAGTATTGTCTGGGTTCTGGGAATGTTTACTGGGACAGTAAACCCTGTCCTGATGGGGATAGTGGAGAGGGAGCTTTACTCTGTATCTAAACCAGTATTGTCTGGGTTCTGGGAATGTTTACTGGGACAGTAAACCTTGTCCTGATGGGGATAGTGGAGAGGGAGCTTTACTCTGTATCTAACCCCGTGCTGTCCCTGTCCCTGGGAGTGTTTGATGGGGGAACAGTGTAGAGGGAGCTTTACTCTGTATCTAACCCCGTGCTATCGCTGTCCCTGTCCTGGGAGTGTTTAATGGGGGGACAATGTCGAGGGAGCTTTACTCTGTATCTAACCCTGTGCTGTCCCTGTCCTGGGAGTTTTTGATGGGGGACAGTGTAGAGAGAGCTTTACTCTGTATCTAACCCTGTGCTGTCCCTGTCCCTGGGAGTGTTTGATGGGGGACAGTGTAGAGGGAGCTTTACTCTGTATCTAACCCTGTGCTGTCCCTGTCCCTGGGAGTGTTTGATGGGGGGACAGTGTAGAGGGAGCTTTATTCTGTATCTAACCCTGTGCTGTACCTGTCCCTGGGAGTATTTGATGGGGGATAGTGTAGAGGAAGCTTTACTCTGTATCTAACCCCGTGCTGTCCCTGCCCTGGGAGTGTTTGATGGGGACAGTGTAAAGGGAGCTTTACTCTGTATCTAACCCTGTGCTGTCCCTGTCCCTGGGAGTGTTTGATGGGGGGACAGTGTAGAGGGAGCTTTAAGCTGTATGTAACCCAGTGCCAACCCTCTCCTCGCAGTGATTGAAGTGGCAGTGTTGAGGGAGCTTGACATTCAGTTTCAAAATAGTAGAGGTAGCATTCTTCTGCATCTAATCCTGTGCTGACCTTGTCCTGGGAGGGTTTGAAGGGATCAGTGTCGAGGGGCTATAATCCATATCTAGTTTTGTGGTGTAACTATCCTGGGAGTGTGTTTCTGTCTTTTGCTGACCTGAGTTGATGAAACTTTCTCCTTTATTCAATAACATTCCTGCAGGGTAGCTCTTCATTGTTTTGAATGGATCTTACTGGGCAGGATATTGGTGTTAGCTCACATGATATCCACTGTGACTGTCTTCTGGTGTACTGTTCTGGATCAGAAATTCTTTGACAGGGCAACTATAACCTTTTATAGGAGCAAATTACTGCAGGTGCTGGAATCCATACTGAAAACAAAACCTATTAGGAATCACAGTGGGTCAGACAGCATCCACGATGAGAGAGTAAGCTAATGTTTTGTTTTTAGATGACTCTTCATCAGAGCTAGTTGGAAAGTGCCTAGTCTGAAGATGTGATGTAGCTTCTCCAGTTTGAGTTGTGATTCGCTGGAGTATTTGACCATGCCGAGGACAGACAAGTGGGCATGTCAGCAGGATGCAGTGTTAAAATGGGGAGGTTGGGGTCAGGGAGAATCATCTAGACTTGAACTGGCAGCTCGCTGTCACTCCAGAGATGTGACCGCTCTCACCTTCCAAGCTCATTCAATAGGCTCCTATTGACTGGGAAGGTGTGATGGAAACAATCAAAGGATCCAACCTCACTCAGTCCTTGTAATTCACAACCAGGCCTCAGCAGGCAGTTAACCTGTGCCTTACACTGCTGAGGCTGCAGGCCCAAGACAGCAATTGACAGCACTGCACACCCATCATCACTCTGAATAGTCCCCTCCTGTTACTGTGTTACAGGTTTGGGGAAAAGGATGGAAAGGCCTCCTCTAGTACCTGTATAATCAGCTCGAGAAAGGGCCTGTCTAACAGGCTGGAGGAGGAGGGGCTGAATGGCCTCCTGTTCCTGTCTAACAGGCTGGAGGAGGAGGGGCTGAATGGCCTTCTGTTCCTGTGTAACAGGCTGGAGGAGGAGAGGGGGCTGAATGGCCTCCTGTTCCTGTGTGACAGGCTGGAGGAAGGGGGGGCTGAATGGCCTCCTGTTCCTGTGTAACAGGCTGGAGGAGGAGGGGCTGAATGGCCTCCTGTTCCTGTGTAACAGGCTGGAGGAGGAGGGGGCTGAATGGCCTCCTGTTCCTGTGTAACAGGCTGGAGGAGGAGGGGGGGCTGAATGGCCTCCTCCTGTTCCTGTGTAACAGGCTGGAGGAGGAGGGGGGGCTGAATGGCCTCCTCCTGTTCCTGTGTAACAGGTTGGAGGAGGAGGGGATGAATGGCCTCCTCCTCTTCCTGTGTAACAGGCTGGAGGAGGTGGGGGGGCTGAATGGCCTCCTCCTGTTCCTGTGTAACAGGTTGGAGGAGGAGGGGATGAATGGCCTCCTGTTCCTGTGTAACAGGCTGGAGGATAGAGGGGGGGCTGAATGGCCTCCTCCTGTTCCTGTGTAACAGGCTGGAGGAGAAGGGGATGAATGGCCTCCTATTCCTGTGTAACAGGCTGGAGGAGGAGGGGCTGAATGGCCTCCTCCTGTTCCTGTGTAACAGGCTGGAGGATGGAGGGGCTGAATGGCCTCCTGTTCCTGTGTAACAGGCTGGAGGAGGATGGGCTGAATGGCCTCCTCCTGTTCCTGTGTAACAGGCTGGAGGAGGAGGGGGGGGCTGAATGGCCTCCTCCTGTTCCTGTGTAACAGGCTGGAGGAGGAGGGGCTGAATGGCCTCCTCCTGTTCCTGTGTAACAGGCTGGAGGAGGAGGGGATGAATGGCCTCCTCCTGTTCCTGTGTAACAGGCTGGAGGAGGAGGGGGGGCTGAATGGCCTCCTCCTGTTCCTGTGTAACAGGCTGGAGGAGGAGGGGGGGCTGAATGGCCTCCTCCTGTTCCTGTGTAACAGGCTGGAGGAGGAGGGGGGGCTGAATGGCCTCCTGTTCCTGTGTAACAGGCTGGAGGAGGAGGGGCTGAATGGCCTCCTCCTGTTCCTGTGTAACAGGCTGGAGGAGGAGGGGCTGAATGGCCTCCTCCTGTTCCTGTGTAACAGGCTGGAGGAGGAGGGGGGGCTGAATGGCCTCCTCCTGTTCCTGTGTAACAGGCTGGAGGAGGAGGGGGGGCTGAATGGCCTCCTGTTCCTGTGTAACAGGTTTGAAGAGTTGTCACTGATGCTGGTGATAAAACAGGATCAGGCAGGGTCTGGCTCAGATGATATCAAGGATGTTATCAGTGTAATGCCTGCAGGTATGGGCCGAGAGGACATTTAATATCTGGTTCTGTGGCATGCTGTGTGAAAAACAAGTGCATTCACAGATACCTGGCAAGAATCAACAACATCTCAAAGCAAATAACAACACGTTTGTGACAATTCGAGTCTGGTAGTACATCAAAATGCACACACCACATTAACACCCATGGACAATGAGATTGACACATGTGATGTGCTTCATTGCAGTTGTTAAAGAACTGGCAGGCAATTTGAGGGGGACAATCTGACAGTGCAGCCCTCCCTACAACCCCTCCCTATCTCTGTCACCTCCTCCAGCCCCTACAACCCCTCCCTATCTCTGTCACCTCCTCCAGCCCCTACACCCCCTCCCTATCTCTGTCCCCTCCTCCAGCCCCTACACCCCCTCCCTATCTCTGTCTCCATCCTCCAGTCCCTACACCCCCTCCCTATCTCTGTCTCCATCCTCCAGTCCCTACCCCTACACCCCCTCCCTATCTCGGTCACCTTCTCTCGCCCCTACACCCCCTCCCTATCTCTGTCCCCTCCTCCAGCCCCCTACACCTCCTCCCTATCTCTGTCCCCTCCTCCAGCCCCCTACACCCCCTCCCTATCTCTGTCCCCTCCTCCAGCCCCCTACACCTCCTCCCTATCTCTGTCCCCTCCTCCAGCCCCCTACACCCCCTCCCTATCTCTGTCCCCTCCTCCAGCCCCTACACCCCCTCCCTATCTCTGTCCCCTCCTCCAGCCCCTACACCCCCTCCCTATCTCTGTCCCCTCCTCCAGCCCCTCCACCCCCTCCCTATCTCTGTCACCCCCTCCAGACCCTACACCCCCTCCCTATCTCTGTCCTCTCCTCCAGCCCCTACACCCCCTCCCTATCTCTGTCCCCTCCTCCAACCCCCTACACCCCCTCCCTATCTCTGTCCCCTCCTCCAGCCCCCTACACCCCCTCCCTATCTCTGTCCCCTCCTCCAGCCCCTACACCCCCTCCCTATCTCTGTCCCCTCCTCCAGCCCCTACACCCCCTCCCTATCTCTGTCCCCTCCTCCAGCCCCTCCACCCCCTCCCTATCTCTGTCACCCCCTCCAGCCCCTACACCCCCTCCCTATCTCTGTCCCCTCCTCCAGCCCCTACACCCCCTCCCTATCTCTGTCCCCTCCTCCAGCCCCTACCCCCCCACCCTATCTCTCGCCTATCCATCCCCTACACCCCCACCCTATCTCTCACCTATCCAGCCCCTACCCCCCACCCTATCTCTCACCTATCCAGCCCCTACCCCCCACCCTATCTCTCACCTGTCCTGCCCCTACACCCCCACCCTATCTCTCACCTGTCCTGCCCCTACCCCCCACCCTATCTCTCACCTGTCCTGCCCCTACCCCCCACCCTATCTCTCACCTGTCCTGCCCCTACACCCCACCCTATCTCTCGCCTATCCATCCCCCACACCCCCACCCTATCTCTCACCTATCCAGCCCCTACCCCCCACCCTATCTCTCACCTATCCAGCCCCTACCCCCCACCCTATCTCTCACCTGTCCTGCCCCTACCCCCCACCCTATCTCTCACCTGTCCTGCCCCTACCCCCCACCCTATCTCTCACCTGTCCTGCCCCTACACCCCCACCCTATCTCTCACCTGTCCTGCCCCTACCCCCCCACCCTATCTCTCACCTGTCCTGCCCCTACACCCCACCCTATCTCTCACCTGTCCTGCCCCTACCCCCCACCCTATCTCTCACCTGTCCTGCCCCTACCCCCCACCCTATCTCTCACCTATCCAGCCCCTACCCCCCACCCTATCTCTCACCTATCCAGCCCCTACACCCCCACCCTATCTCTCACCTATCCAGCCCCTACCCCCACCCTATCTCTCACCTATCCAGCCCCTACCCCCCACCCTATCTCTCACCTATCCAGCCCCTACCCCCCACCCTATCTCTCACCTATCCTGCCCCTACCCCCCACCCTATCTCTCACCTGTCCTGCCCCTACACCCCCACCCTATCTCTCACCTGTCCTGCCCCTACCCCCCCACCCTATCTCTCGCCTATCCATCCCCTACACCCCCACCCTATCTCTCACCTATCCAGCCCCTACCCCCCACCCTATCTCTCACCTATCCTGCCCCTACCCCCCACCCTATCTCTCACCTGTCCTGCCCCTACACCCCCACCCTATCTCTCGCCTATCTAGCCCCACACCCCCACCCTATCTCTCACCTATCCATCCCCTACCCCCCCACCCTATCTCTCGCCTATCCATCCCCTACACCCCCACCCTATCTCTCACCTATCCAGCCCCTACCCCCCACCCTATCTCTCACCTGTCCTGCCCCTACCCCCCACCCTATCTCTCACCTGTCCTGCCCCTACACCCCCACCCTATCTCTCACCTGTCCTGCCCCTACCCCCCCACCCTATCTCTCGCCTATCCAGCCCCTACCCCCCACCCTATCCCTCGCCTATCTAGCCCCACACCCCCACCCTATCTCTCACCTATCCTGCCCCTACCCCCCACCCTATCTCTCACCTGTCCTGCCCCTACCCCCCCACCCTATCTCTCGCCTATCTAGCCCCACACCCCCACCCTATCCCTCGCCTATCTAGCCCCACACCCCCACCCTATCTCTCACCTGTCCTGCCCCTACCCCCCACCCTATCTCTCACCTGTCCTGCCCCTACCCCCCACCCTATCTCTCACCTGTCCTGCCCCTACCCCCCACCCTATCTCTCACCTGTCCTGCCCCTACACCCCCACCCTATCTCTCACCTGTCCTGCCCCTACCCCCCCACCCTATCTCTCGCCTATCCATCCCCTACACCCCCACCCTATCTCTCACCTATCCAGCCCCTACCCCCCACCCTATCTCTCACCTATCCTGCCCCTACCCCCCACCCTATCTCTCACCTGTCCTGCCCCTACCCCCCACCCTATCTCTCACCTGTCCTGCCCCTACACCCCACCCTATCTCTCACCTATCCAGCCCCTACCCCCCCACCCTATCTCTCGCCTATCCAGCCCCTACCCCCCACCCTATCTCTCACCTGTCCTGCCCCTACACCCCCACCCTATCCCTCGCCTATCTAGCCCCACACCCCCACCCTATCTCTCACCTATCCTGCCCCTACCCCCCACCCTATCTCTCACCTGTCCTGCCCCTACCCCCCACCCTATCTCTCACCTGTCCTGCCCCTACACCCCCACCCTATCCCTCGCCTATCTAGCCCCACACCCCCACCCTATCTCTCACCTATCCTGCTCCTACCCCCCCCACCCTATCTCTCACCTGTCCTGCCCCTACACCCCCACCCTATCCCTCGCCTATCTAGCCCCACACCCCCACCCTATCTCTCACCTATCCTGCTCCTACCCCCCCCACCCTATCTCTCACCTGTCCTGCCCCTACACCCCCACTCTATCTCTTGCCTATCCAGCCCCTACATTCCCACTCTATCTCTCACCTAACCAGCCCCAAGCCCCCACCCTGTCTCTCAACTATCCAGCCCCTACACCTCCACCCTTCAGGCTCTCTGCCTTTATTCCTGATGCAGGGCTTTTGCCCGAAACGTCGATTTTCCTGCTCCTCAGATGCTGCCTGAACTGCTGTGCTCTTCCAGCACCACTCATCCAGAATCAGCTTTCCTTATCTATCAGTCGGCTCTTGTCCAAGCTGCTGCCATTCCCATCCCTTGGTTCCCATGGCTCTGCCTTGGGATCTGTGTGCTGTGGGATTTCTTCCCTGAACCCTTTTCTCCCTTTCTCTGTCACCCTCCTCCTACCTTTAGGACGCTCAAACATTTTGTTGCATGTTCCTAATGTGTGTTGACGTGGTCCGGGATCAGATTTGTGCTCCTGTGTAGGTAACATTAAAGATACTTTATAGCTGGAAGCGCCTCTGGCCTGTAAGATCCCCTCCAAACCCAGCACACACACACACCATTCTGACTTAGAATGGTATTGGTGGTTCTTTCAGTGTCACTAGGTCAAAAGCCTGGAACTCTTGCCCCCAAATGGCAATGTGTGGTGACCCTACACCACAGATCCTGCTCTCTGAAACTCTCTGCGCCATTTGAATGTGATCTCGCTGATCCAGAGAGAACAGGTGCTGTCAGGCCATGTAGGGATGTTAGATTTCAGAATGGAGTTATCATTAATCAGGTCCAATTAGCTTCACTCCTTTGTGTCCTGTTGGGGACTCACCGTTAAGACATCTGGCTGTGATTCAGTGCCTGTGGAGAGGGGAACCCAGGCTGAGAGGGGAGTGGAATATTCTCGCTCTCTCTCACTTTGCCTGTCTCTCTGTCTCTCTTCCTTTCTTGCACTCTCTCTCTCTTATTGTCATTCTACATATAGAATCTCTGCCGTGTGGAAGCAGGCCATTCATCCCATCGAGTCCACACCTACTCTATCCCTGTAACCCTGCATTCCACATAACTATCCTGGACATCATGGGCAATTTAGCATGGCAAATCCACCTAACCTGTGGACCTAGGACTGTGGGAGGAGACCGGAGCACCTGGAGGAAACCCACGCAGACACGGGGAGAATGTGCAAACTCCACACAGACAGTCACCTGAGGGTGGGATCGAACCCAAGTCCCTGGTGCTGTGAGGCAGCAGTGCTAACCACTGAGCCAATGTGCTGCCATTCTCTTTCTCTCTTTCCGTTTCTCTCACTCTCTACCACTCTCACTTTCTCTGTTACTCTCTCCCTGCCTCTCTGTATCTCACTGACACTCATTCTCTATATCACTCCCCCCTGCTCCCTGCCTCTCTCACTGTCACTTCCTCTCTCTCTCCGTCACTCTATCAGTTTTTTCTATTATTTGCCGTCACTTTCTCTGTCTCTCTCTCTTTCTCTCAGCCCCTCTTACTGACACTTTCTGTCTCTCTCTCACTGTCTCTGTCACTTGCTCTCTCTCTCTCTCTCTCTCTCTCTGTCCCACTTTCTCTCTCTGTGTCACTGCGTTCACGTTCTGTCACATTGATCCCTGCAGACTCTGCCCTCCTGAAGATAGCCTCTGGCACTTGACTGGGTCTTGGTCACCCAGAAGTCTAGGGCTGCCTGATTGTGACCCAGTATGTAGAGGCTCTCCGAAGTGCACAACACATTAGGAGGCCAGAGGGTTTGGGAAGTGGGGATTTGGCAGCAGCCTCTGCTAGAAGCTTTTGCTTTGTTGCACTCATTAGTCACGGGCTGCAGTCACAGGAGGAGGTACATATAGCCAGATAAGAGATTTCTGTCTCTGCTTGGATAAGGACAGCTCAGGGTTAAATACAGAGTAAAGCTCGCTCTACACTGTCCCCCCATCAAACACTCCCAGGGACAGGGACAGCTCAGGGTTAGATACAGAGTAACGCTCCCTCTACACTGTCCCCCATCAAACACTCCCAGGGACAGCACGGGGTTAGATACAGAGTAAAGCTTCCTCTGCACTGTCCCCCATCAAACACTCCCAGGGACAGGGACAGCACGGGGTTAGTTACAGAGTAAAGCTTCCTCTACACTGTCCCCATCAAACATTCCCAGGGACAGCACGGGGTTAGATACAGAGTAAAGCTCTCTCTACGCTGTCCCCCATCAAACGTTCCCAGGACAGGGACAGCAGGGGGTTAGATACAGAGTAAAGCTCCCTCTACACTGTCCCCATCAAACGCTCCCAGGACAGGGACAGCACGGGGTTAGATACAGAGTAAAGCTCCCTCTACACTGTTCCCCCATCAAACACTCCCAGGGACAGGGAGAGCATGGGGTTAGATACAGAGTAAAGCTACCTCTACACTATCCCCCATCAAACACTCCCAGGGACAGGGAGAGCACGGGGTTAGATACAGAGTAAAGCTCTCTCTACACTGTCCCCCATCAAACACTCCCAGGGACAGGGACAGCACGGGGTTAGATACAGAGTAAAGCTCTCTCTACACTGTCCCCCATCAAACACTCCCAGGACAGGGACTGCACGGGGTTAGATACAGAGTAAAGCTGCCTCTACACTGTCCCCCATCAAACACTCCCAGGACAGGGACTGCACGGGGTTAGATACAGAGTAAAGCTTCCTCTACACTGTCCCCTATCAAATACTCCCAGGGACAGGGACAGCACAGGGTTAGATACAGAGTAAAGCTCTCTCTAAATTGTCCCCATCAAACACTCCCAAGACATATGCAGCATGGGGTTAGATACAGAGTAAAGCTCCCTCTACAGTGTCCCCCCATCAAACACTCCCAGGGACACGGACAGCACGGGGTGAGGCACAGAGTAAAGCTCCCTCTACACTGTCCCCCCCATCAAACATTCCCAGGGACAGGGACAGCACGGGGTTAGATACAGAGTAAAGCTCCCTCTACACTGTCCCCATCAAACACTCCCAAGACAGGGGCAGCACGGGGTTAGATACAGAGTATAGCACCCTGCACAGTAAGTATGAATGCTGTTGGACTTGTTATGAAACCTGTTGAGTTGCTTCTGCCACTTATTATGGACCCTTGCAAGGTCGAGCTGTCATTGTGTGGAAGGCAGAGATGGAACACAGAACAGTATACCACATGAACGGACCCTTCGACCACAGCCCACACTGTTGTGCTGAACATCAGGCCCAATTCAACTCATCCCTTCTGTCTTACCTTGTTCGATATCCCTCCATTCCTTACATATTCATGAGCTTATTTAAAACTCCCTTAAATATCTTTATCATACCTGCCTCCATCACCACCCCAGGCAGCACATTTTGAACTCCCACTCTCTGTGTGTGTGTGAAAAACCTGCCCCTCACATCTGGGTTGACAATCAGTATCTTTTCCCAATCTTTGTATTTCGTAATTTTACCGACTTCTATCAAGTCTCCCCTCAGCCCCCGCCACTCCAGAGAAAACAGCCTGAGTTTTTTTGGCCTCTCTTTCTCGTCATTCCCTCTAATCCAGGCAGCATCCTGGGAAAGCTCTTCTGCACCCTCCCCAAAGCTTCCACACCTGTAGTGTTAGGTAAGGGGTAAATGTAGGGGTATGGGTGGGTTGTGCTTCGGCGGGTGGGTGTGGACTTGTTGGGCCGAAGGGCCTGTTTCCACACTGTAATCTAATCTAATCTCATCCTTCCTGTAATGTAGTGACCAGATGTAGTGACCAGAACTGAACACAGTACTCTAAGTGTGTCCTAACCAAAGTCTTACAAAGCTGCAACATGATATCCTGACTCTTGTAGAGTCAAGGTGAGAGTGATGCTGGAAAAGAACAGCAGGTCAGGCAGCATCCGAGGAGCAGGGAAATTGATGTTTCGGGCAATCCTGACTCTTGTACTCAATTCCCTGACCAATAAAGGCAAGCATGCCACACGCCTTCTTTCCCACCCTTTCTACTTGCTTAGCCACTTTCAGGGAGTTATGGACTTGAACCCCAAGATCCCTCTGTACATCAACGCTGTTCAGAGTCCTGCCATTAACTGTATACTGTTCCTTAACCTTTGACCTCCCAAGGTGCAGCACCTGACACTTACCTGAATTAAACTCCATCTGCCATTTCTCCGCCCATATCTGTGACTGATCTATATCTCGCTGTATCTTTTGACAACCTTCGACACCATCCACACCTCCACCGATCTTGGTATTGTCTGCAAACTTCCGAACCCACCCATCGACATTTCCATCTGTGTCATTAATACATATATCCCAAACAGCAGAGGTCCCAGTATAGATCCCTGTGGGACATCACTAGTTACAAATCTGCAGCCTGAATAAAACGACCTTCCACCTCTATCCTCTGTCTTCTACAGACAAGCTAATTCTGAATCCATGTGGCCCCGTCACTATGGATCCCATGCACCGTATTCTTGTGGATGAGCCTACCATGAGGGACCTTGTCTGAAAGTCTGACTAAGATCCATTTAAACAACATCCACTGCTCTGCCCTCATTGATCACTTTGTCACCTCTTTGAAAAATTCAATCACGTTGATCTCAGATACTCACATGGACTTCCAGCAATAGCATGTGTCCCTGCTGCAATTGGTGACATACATACAGTCTGAACTGGGAACTCCTTGTTCCCACCTGTGTCTCTTTTGCTCATTTTAATTCGAGGCACATGTTGGACTGAACTAAGTATCACAATCAGCGGTGGGCAGATGGGACTGGCACTGTTCCACATCCTCCCCCCACCCCCCCACCCCACCCCGCATCCTTCCATTGTCTCATAGACCAGCGTGTCCAGTATCATACTGTCACCCACCCTATTTGGGATTGTACAGCCTCAGTTCTGGAGTCAAGGTGTGATTGGTGCGGGAGACCGAACTGGTACCTTCTGCTAATCGCACAGAGATGGGGAATGGTGACATTGTCCCTCATTCTTTCTCTCTCTCCCTCCCTCCCCTGTCTGTGGCCCAGAGAACATTCCAGGACCTCTGCCAACTCCAGCACAGTCCACATTCCAAATTTTGTTTACCATTTCGCAAAATTCTGCAAACACCACAGTCAGGTGGCTTGGCCTGCATCAACTTGCAGGGAGTTGTCAGCTGATTGTCAAGTGATAATTGATCAACTGTGGAGCTGGAAAAGCACGGCATCAGGGCAGCAGAAGAGTTGGTGTTTCAGCTCGGAACGCTTCATCACTTCCTAGTGAGTTTTGAGAAGATTTGTAGCTCAGGTTGACTCTGCTTGACCTGCTGTGCTTTTCCCAGCTCCACACTTTATCAACTCTGCCTTTCCTGTATCTGCAGTCCTCATTATCTCCAATCTGTCAAGCCAAAGTCATCACTTCCAGCATCTGGAAAAATAAGATCCATGTTAGAGTCATGGAGTCATACAGCAAGGAAACAGGCCCTTCTGTCCAACTCGTTCATGCCGACCAATTTTCCTAAACTGAACTAGTCCCACTTCCCTGAGTTTGGCCCATATCCCTGTTAACCTTTCCTATCCATGTACCTGTCCAAATGTCTTTTCAATGTTATTTTGTACTCTCCTTGTCCACTTCCTTTGGAAGCGTGTTCTGTGTACACACCACACTCTTTGTGTACACGTTGCCCATCAGGGTCCTTTTAAATCCTTCCTCTCTCACCTTAAACCCATACACTCCTCTGTTCTGGAGCTGCTGCATAAAATTCTGGCTGCTCTTGTTATAGGAAAGATGTTATTAAACTGGAAAGGGTGCAAAACAGGATATATTGAGACTGAAGGATTTGAGTCATAAAGAAAGACTGGATTGGCTGGGACTTGTTTCCCTGGAGGGTAGGAGGCTTCGGGTTGATCTGGGTTTGTAAAGTGAGGTAAAAACAATAACTGCAGATGCTGGAAAGCAAATACTGGATTAGTGGTGCTGGAAGAGCACAGCAGTTCAGGCAGCATCCAACGAGCAGCGAAATCGACGTTTCGGGCATTCCTGATGAAGGGCTTTTGCCCGAAACGTTGATTTCGCTGCTCGTTGGATGCTGTGCCTGAACTGCTGTGCTCTTCCAGCACCACTAATCCTGGGTTTGTAAAGTCATGAGGGGCACAGATAAGGAGAGAGGAAGGAGACATCATACACACCACCAATCTCTCGATGCCATTCCCATCAAACACATCTAGGACAGGATCAGCATTGGATTCTATAAAGGGTAAAGCTGCCTCTCCAATATCCCCATCAAGCACCAGGACAGGTAACACATAGGGTTAGATACATAGTAAACTTCCCTCTACTCTTTTCCTCGGAAAGTAAAGCTACTGGTTCTGTTTTAAACAGAAAGTAAAGATCGCTCAACACTGTCTCGATCAAACACTCCCATAGAACACAGAGAGGGCAAGGGCATTTTATCTCATTCAGTTATCCTGCAGACATGGACCAGAGGTCTTCAGCTACACACTGATACTCACCTCATAAGATAATGCATTGCCTCAGTCCTGGAATCATGATGTGATTGGTGCGAGAGGCAGAACTTGCACTTTCTGCTAATCACACACACAGAGATTGGGAATGGATGGGGCCTTGTGTCCTCATTCTTTAGCTCTCCCTCATTCCAGGACATCTGCTACTTCCAGCACGGACCACAATCCAACCCTTTGTTTGTCATTGACAAAATCCTGCAATACCATAAACCCTGACAGGTAACCCAGTCTACACCCACCAGCAGGGAGCTGTCAACTCAGTATCAAGCAATAGTTGGCATTGCTAGTTAGAGACGGCATCTCAAGGAATAAGGACCATTTCAAAAAGGAAGGGGATATCACACAGGGCAGGGTCAGATACAGAGTAAAGCTTCCTCTACACTGTCCCCCTATCAAATACTCCCAGGGACAGCACTGGGTTAGATACAGAGTAAAGCTCCCTCTACACTGTCCCCCATCAAACACTCCCAGGACAGGGACAGCATGGGGTTAGATACAGAGTAAAGCTCCCTCTACACTGTCCCCCTAACAAATACTCCCAGGGACAGCACGGGGTTAGATACAGAGTAAACCTCCCTCTACACTGTCCTCCCTATCAAATACTCCCAGGGACAGCACGGGGTTAGATACAGAGTAAAGCTCTCTCTACACTGTCCCCCCTATCAAATACTCCCAGGACAGGGACAGCACGGGGTTAGATACAGAGTAAAACTCTCTCTACACTGTCCCCCATCAAACACTCCCAGGGACAGGGACAGCATCGTGTTAGATACAGAATAAAGCTCCCTCTACACTGTCCCCCATCAAACACTCCCAGGGACAGGGACAGCACGGGGATAGATACAGAGTAAAGCTCCCTCTACACTGTCCCCCCATCAAACACTCCCAGGACAGGGACAGCACGGGGTGAGATACAGAGTAAAGCTCTCTCTACACGGTCCCCCATCAAACACTCCCAGGGACAGGGACAGCACGGGGTTAGATACAGCGTAAAGCTCTCGCTACACTGTCCCCCATCAACACTCCCAGGGACAGCACGGGGATAGATACAGCATAAAGCTCCCTCTACACTGTCCCCCATCAAACATTCCCAGGGACAGGGATAGCATGGGGTTAGATACAGAGTAAAGCTTCCTCTACACTGTTCCCCTATCAAATACTCCCAGGACAGGGACAGCACGGGGTTAGATACAGAGTAAAGCTTCCTCTACACTGTCCCCCTATCAAATACACCCAGGGACAGCATCGTGTTAGATACAGAATAAAGCTCCCTCTACACTGTCCCCCATCAAATACTCCCAGGGAGAGGGACAGCACGGGGTTAGATACAGAGTAAAGTTCCCTCTACACGGTCCCCCATCAAACATTCCCAGGGATAGGCACAGCACGGGGTTAGATACAGCGTAAAGCCCCCTCTACACTGTCCCCCGAACAAACACTCCCAGGACAAGGACAGCACGGGGTTAGATACAGAGCAAAGCTCTCTCTACACTGTCCCCCATCAAACACTCCCAGGACGGGAACAGCACGGGGTTAGATACAGAGTAAAGCTACCTCTACACTGTCCCCCGATCAAACACTCCCAGGACAGGGACAGCACGTGGTTAGATACAGAGTAAAGGTCCCTCTACACTGTTCCCCGATCAAACACTCCCAGGACAGGGACATAACGGGGTTAGATACAGAATAAAGCCCCCTCTACAATGTCCCCCCATCAAACACTCCCAGGACAGGGACAGCACGGGGTGAGATACAGAGTAAAGCTCCCTCAACACGGTCCCCCATCAAACACTCTCAGGGATAGGGACAGCACGGGGTTAGATACAGCGTAAAGCTATCGCTACACTGTCCCCCATCAACACTCCCAGGGACAGCACGGGGATAGATACAGAATAAAGCTCCCTCTACACTGTCCCCCACCAAACATTCCCAGGGACAGGGATAGCACGGGGTTAGATAAACTGTCCCCCTATCAAATACTCCCAGGGACAGCATCGTGTTAGATACAGAATAAAGCTCCTTCTACACTGTCCCCCATCAAACACTCCCAGGGACAGGGACAGCACGGGGATAGATACAGAGTAAAGCTCCCTCTACACTGTTCCCCTATCAAATACTCCCAGGACAGGGACAGCACGGGGTTAGATACAGAGTAAAGCTTCCTCTACAATGTCCCCCGATCAAACACTCCCAGGACAGGGACAGCACGGGGTGAGATACAGAGTAAAGCTTCCTCTACACGGTCCCCCATCAAACACTCCCAGGGATAGGGACAGCACGGGATTAGATACAGCGTACAGCTCTCGCTACACTGTCCCCCATCAACACTCCCAGGGACAGCATGGGGTTAGATACAGAGTAAAGCTCCCTCTACACTGTCCCCCATCAAATACTCCCAGGGAGAGGGACAGCACGGGGTTAGATACAGAGTAAAGCTACCTCTACACTGTCCCCCGATCAAACACTCCCAGGACAGGGACAGCACGTGGTTAGATACAGAGTAAAGGTCCCTCTACACTGTTCCCCGATCAAACACTCCCAGGACAGGGACATAACGGGGTTAGATACAGAATAAAGCCCCCTCTACAATGTCCCTCCATCAAACACTCCCAGGACAGGGACAGCACGGGGTGAGATGCAGAGTAAAGCTCCCTCAACACGGTCCCCCATCAAACACTCCCAGGGATAGGGACAGCACGGGGTTAGATACAGCATAAAGCTCTCGCTACACTGTCCCCCATCAACACTCCCAGGGACAGCATGGGGTTAGATACAGAGTAAAGCTCCCTCTACACTGTCCCCCGATCAAACACTCCCAGGACAGGGAGAGCACGTGGTTAGATACAGAGTAAAGGTCCCTCTACACTGTTCCCCAATCAAACACTCCCAGTACAGGGACATAACGGGGTTAGATACAGAATAAAGCCCCCTCTACAATGTCCCCCCATCAAACACTCCCAGGAACAGGGACAGCATGGGGTTAGATACAGAGTAAAGCTCTCTCTACACTGTCCCCCATCAAACACTCCCAGGGAGAGGGACAGCACAGGGTTAGATACAGAGAAAAGCTCCCTCTACACTGTCCCCCCATAAAACACTCCCAGGGACAGTGGCAACACTTGGTTAGATACAGAGTAAAGCTCTCTCTACACTGTCCCCCATCAAACACTCCCAGGGAGAGGGACAGCACAGGGTTAGATACAGAGTAAAGCTCCTTCTACACTGTCCCCCCATCAAACACTCCCAGGGACAGCACGGGGTTAGATACAGAGTAAAGCTCCCTCTACACTGTCCCCCATCAAACACTCCCAGGGACAGCACGGGGTTAGATACAGAGTAAAACTCCCTCGGCACTGTCCCCCATCAAACACTCCCAGGGACAGGGACAGCACGGGGTTAGATACAGAGTAAAGCTCCCTCTACACTGTACCCCCCATCAAACACTCCCAGGGACAGGGACAGCACGGGGTTAGATACAGAGTAAAACTCCCTCGACACTGTCCCCCCATCAAACACTCCCAGGGACAGCACGGGGTTAGATACAGAGTAAAGCTTCCTCTACACTGTCCCCTATCAAATACTCCCAGGGACAGGGACAGCACAGTGTTATATACAGAGTAAAGCTCCCTCTACACTGTCCCCCCATCAAACACTCCCAGGGACAGGGACAGCACGGGGTTAGATACAGAGTAAAGCTCCCTCTACAGTGTCCCCCCATCAAACACTCCCAGGGACAGGGACAGCACGGGGTTAGATACAGAGTAAAGCTTCCTCTACACTGTCCCCATCAAACACTCCCAGGGACAGGGACAGCACAGGGTTAGATACAGAGTAAAGCTTCCTCTACACTGTCCCCTCATCAAACACTCCCAGGGACAGGGACAGCACGGGGTTAGATACAGAGTAAAGCTCCCTCTACACTGTCACCCCCATCAAACACTCCCAGGGAGAGGGACAGCACAGGGTTAGATACAGAGTAAAGCTCCCTCTACACTGTCCCCCATCAAACACTCCCAGAGACAGGGGCAGCACAGGGTTAGATACAGAGTGAAGCTCCCTTTACACTGTTCCCCCATCAAACACTCCCCGTGACAGGGACAGCACGGGGTTAGATACAGAGTAAAGCTCCCTCTACACTGTCCCCCATCAAACACTCCCAGGGACAGGGGCAGCACAGGGTTAGATACAGAGTAAAGCTCTCTCTACACTGTCCCCCATCAAACACTCCTAGGGACAGGGACAGCACGGGGTTAGATACAGAGTAAAGCTCTCTCTACACTGTCCCCCATCAAACACTCCCAGGGACAGGGGCAGCACAGGGTTAGATACAGAGTAAAGCTCCCTCTACACTGTCCCCCCATCAAACACTCCCAGGGACAGGGACAGCACGGGATTAGATACAGAGTAAAGCTCTCTCTACACTGTCCCCCATCAAACACTCCCAGGGACAGGGGCAGCACAGGGTTAGATACAGAGTAAAGCTCTCTCTACACTGTCCCCCATCAAACACTCCTAGGGACAGGGACAGCACGGGGTTAGATACAGAGTAAAGCTCTCTCTACACTGTCCCTCATCAAACACTCCCAGGGACAGGGGCAGCACTGGGTTAGATACAGAGTAAAGCTCCCTCTACACTGTCCCCCCATCAAACACTCCCAGGGACAGGGACAGCACGGGGTTTGATACAGATTGAAGCTCCCTCTACACTGTCCCCCATCAAACACTCCCAGGGACAGGGGCAGCACGGGGTTAGATACAGAGTAAAGCTCTCTCTACACTGTCCCCCATCAAATACTCCCAGGGACAGGGACAGCACGGGGTTAGATACAGAGTAAAGCTCTCTCTACACTGTCCCCCATCAAACACTCCCAGGGTCAGGGACAGCACAGGGTTAGATACAGAGTAAAGCTCCCTCTACACTGTCCCCCCATCAAACACTCCCAGGAACAGGGACAGCACGGGGTTAGGTACAGAGTAAAGCTCGCTCTACACTGTCCCCCATCAAACACTCCCAGGGACAGGGACAGCACGGGGTTAGATACAGAGTAAAGCTCCATCTACACTGTCCCCCATCAAACACTCCCAGGGACAGGGACAGCACGGGGTTAGATACAGAGTGAAGCTCCTTCTACACTGTCCCCCATCAAACACTCCCAGGGACAGGGACAGCACGGGGTTAGATACAGAGTAAAGCTCCATCTACACTGTCCCCCATCAAACACTCCCAGGGACAGGGACAGCACGGGGTTAGATACAGAGTAAACCTCTACACTGTCCCCATCAAACACTCCCAGGGAGAGGGATCACTCAGTTTGAAATATTGAACAGCTCCCTGATAATGTGGTTCAACTCAAGTGAAAGTGTAGGTGAAGCCAGTTGTTTGCAGTGAGTTTGCCTGTTTGGGAACCTATAGCCTCAGCTCTGAACTCTCATTAGCATCCAGTTCACTTGGTCATTAAGTGACTGGGAAATGTTTTGTATATCTTAGGATGTGCTGGCTGCTATAGAACTTCAAGTCCCTTTCAGTGTATGATCATTCGTTCTATGAGATTTTGTTCATCTAATGTACTTTCTACGGTTGAATTGCAATGGTAATCTCATTTGTCCAGCCACTTTGCTGCAATTTCTAAGGTGCGTGATTATGGCGTCAGTAAGAAGGCACTGGGGAAGGTCAATGCTCAGTCAAAGAAGCAATTTTCATGGAGCCTCCTAAAGGTGGAGAAAGGGAGAGATGCGGAGGGTCGAGGGAGGAAATGCCAGAGCTCAAGTGCCCCCAGTTCATTTACAGCAACAGGACAAGGGAGGGCGGGGAGCGGGTGATGGGGCTAAACCGGACACAGTCTGAGTGAAGCTGGAGGTGGCAGCACCGTGAGGAGTGAGTGAGGCAGCATGGGTTTCAGAAGGTGCACAACTAGCTAGGAGTCGGATGGGAATGTTTGGAGCAGGTCAGTGGAAGTGGGGAACAGGAGGATGCGTGCCTAAAGTGTTTGAAAGAAAATGGAGTGCTGTGCCTCCTGAAGGTCGCTCCCAGACTGATTGCCATTCCCCCATGCACGCTGGATTCGCCCGCGTCCCTTGAATTTCCTGCTGACCCTGTTCGTGCACTTTCAGATGGGATGAATTTAACAGAATGAGGTGGCTTACCTGCTGATGAGAGGCACAATCTGTCAGCAGCTCGCTGCAAACTCAAAAGTGCACCGAGAATCTCTCAGGTTAGAAGGGTTTGGTTTCTTGCCTCGGGCTGGCACCTAGCCAGCTCCCTGATGTCTCAAGGGGGCAGGTATCATTGGAGATGTTTCCAGGAATGAGACGTGCCCTTGTTGATGTTTGCTGTCGCCCGGCGCAGGTTGGGTGTCAACCAGGACGTCCCGCGGCCCCTGCTGCTTTCGCTGTCTCAGAGGCATGTGAGCCTGAGAGTTTGTACAAGACAAGGCGGGATTTGGGGGGGGGGGGGGGGAGACAGCCACAACAACGACTGGGTGGGGTGGGAGAACATGCTGTAATGTGAGTGTGTCGAAATGACACTGCCCCGCCCCCCCCCATCCTGCCATTGACACTAACTCAGGCGTGAACCTGTGTACCAATTGTCACCTGAACGATTGAATTCACGGGCGGGTAACAGTTAACAAGGCTCGATTTACCAAAGAGCAGGCCCACAAGGTGATAATCCCTGGCTTCAGGGTCGGTGGGGGGGAGTGGGGAGGGAGCGGGTGGTCCATGGTGTGGAAGCAGCTGGGTGTCTAGACGGGCACGGATCCCCACTCTTTTCCCACCAACTCTTGGTTCCTCTCTTTTGCCTTGACTTAACCCCAAGCCTTGGGAAGGCAATTCTCAGAGACGAGAGACAGAGAGAATGGTGCCGGGTAAAGGGGGGTAAAGGGGTTGGGGGTGCAGCACAGGGCTAGCTTGGAGCTTGCAGGCAGTGGAATATTGGGTTGATGACAAGGGCTGGCCATTCAGCCTGCACCAGAGTGTGACATAACTGATATAACTTCACAAAATGGAGACAGCTTGGGTCTTTATCTGATCTCGATCAGGGCCCTTGAGGACTGCTGGCCATCAAATCAAAGTGAAATTTTATTTTGCCCTTGCAAAATCATGCCCAGTTTGTAATCTACACCACGACTGCAGTGCACTTGGGTGAAAGGGGCTGTCGTTTGAGGGTAGGATATTAAACTGGCCGCTAGGCTCTTGGCTCTTATTCCAGGACAGTCTGTAGGATGTTGAACACCAGACTGCCAGTCAGGTCATGGATTGAGACACAGGCTGGAGAAGGGGACAGGGATAGGGAGGGGGGTGTAGGGGCTGGAGGAGGGGACAGAGATAGGGAGGGGGTGTAGGGGCTGGAGGAGGGGACAGGGATAGGGAGGGGGGTGTGGGGGCTGGAGGAGGGGACAGAGATAGGGAGGGGGGTGTGGGGGCTGGAGGAGGGGACAGAGATAGGGAGGGGGGTGTGGGGGCTGGAGGAGGAGGTGACAGAGATAGGGAGGGGGTGTAGGGGCTGGAGGGGGGGACAGAGATAGGGAGGGGGTGTAGGGGCTGGAGGAGGGGACAGAGATAGGGAGGGGGTGTAGGGGCTGGAGGAGGAGGTGACAGAGATAGGGAGGGGGGTGTGGGGGCTGGAGGAGGGGACAGAGATAGGGAGGGGGTGGAGGGGCTGGAGGAGGAGGTGACAGAGATAGGGAGGGGGGTGTGGGGGCTGGAGGAGGAGGTGACAGAGATAGGGAGGGGGTGGAGGGGCTGGAGGAGGAGGTGACAGATAGGGAGGGAGGTGTAGGGGCTGGAGGAGAAGTTGACAGAGATAGGGAGGGGGGTGTAGGGGCTGGAGGAGGGGACGGGGATAGGGAGGGGGTGTAGGGGCGAGAGGAGGGGACAGAGATAGGGAGGGGGTGTAGGGGGCTGGAGGAGGGGACGGGGATAGGGAGGGTGTGTAGGGGCTGGAGGAGAAGTTGACAGAGATAGGGAGGGGGGTGTAGGGGCTGGAGGAGGGGACGGGGATAGGGAGGGGGGTGTAGGGGCTGGAGGAGGGGACAGAGATAGGGAGGGGGTGTAGGGGGCTGGAGGAGGGGACGGGGATAGGGAGGGGGTGTAGGGGCTGGAGGAGGGGACAGGGGATAGGGAGGGGGTGTAGGGGCTGGAGGAGGGGACAGAGATAGGGAGGGGGTGTAGGGGGCTGGAGGAGGGGACGGGGATAGGGAGGGGGTGTAGGGGCTGGAGGAGGGGACAGGGGATAGGGAGGGGGTGTAGGGGCTGGAGGAGGGGACAGGAATAGGGAGGGGGTGTAGGGGCTGGAGGAGGGGACAGAGATAGGGACGGGGTGTAGGGGCTGGAGGAGGGGACAGGGATAGGGAGGGGGGTGTAGGGGCGAGAGGAGGGGACAGAGATAGGGAGGGAGGTGTAGGGGCTGGAGGAGGGGACGGGGATAGGGAGGGGGTGTAGGGGCTGGAGGAGGGGACAGAGATAGGGAGGGAGGTGTAGGGGCTGGAGGAGGGGACAGAGATAGGGAGGGGGTGTAGGGGCTGGAGGAGGAGGGGACAGAGATAGGGAGGGGGTGTAGGGGCTAGAGGAGGGGACAGAGATAGGGAGGGGGTGTAGGGGCTGGAGGAGGAGACAGAGATAGGGAGGGTGTGTAGGGGCTGGAGGAGGGGACAGAGATAGGGAGGGAGTGTAGGGGCTGGAGGAGGAGGGAACAGAGAAAGGGAGTGGGTGTGGGGGCTGGAGGAGGGGACAGAGATAGGGAGGGGGGTGTAGGGGCTGGAGGAGGAGGGAACAGAGAAAGGGAGGGGGTGTGGGGGCTGGAGGAGGGGACAGAGATAGGGAGGGGGGTGTAGGGGCTGGAGGAGGGGACAGGGATAGGGAGGGCGTGGAGGGGCTGGAGGAGGGGACAGAGATAGGGAGGGGTGTGTAGGGGCTGGAGGAGGGGACAGGGATAGGGAGGGCGTGGAGGGGCTGGAGGAGGAGGTACAGAGATAGGGAGGGGGGTGTAGGGGCTGGAGGAGGGGACAGCGATAGGGAGGGGGTGTAGGGGCTGGAGGAGGAGGTACAGGGATAGGGAGGGGGTGTAGGGGCTGGAGGAGGAGGTACAGGGATAGGGAGGGGGTGTAGGGGCTGGAGGAGGAGGTACAGGGATAGGGAGGGGGTGTAGGGGCTGGAGGAGGGGACAGAGATAGGGAGGGGGTGTAGGGGCTGGAGGAGGAGGTACAGGGATAGGGAGGGGGTGTAGGGGCTGGAGGAGGAGGTACAGGGATAGGGAGGGGGTGTAGGGGCTGGAGGAGGAGGTACAGGGATAGGGAGGGGGTGTAGGGGCTGGAGGAGGAGGTACAGGGATAGGGAGGGGGTGTAGGGGCTGGAGGAGGAGGTACAGGGATAGGGAGGGGGTGTAGGGGCTGGAGGAGGAGGTACAGGGATAGGGAGTGGGTGTAGGGGCTGGAGGAGGAGGTACAGGGATAGGGAGGGGGTGTAGGGGCTGGAGGAGGAGGTACAGGGATAGGGAGGGGGTGTAGGGGCTGGAGGAGGGGGGGACAGCGATTGGTGGTCAGTGTAGCGGTTGGAGGAGATGTCAGTGATTGGAAAGTTGAAATGAATGATAAAACGGCTGTGTTTGAATTGTAAATGTGAATGGATTTCATTAATGGTCATTGCCTTGAGGTCTGGTGATGCTGCACTCAAGAAAGACTGGGTCTGGCCTGTGGACAGTGCTCTGGGGTGTGTGTGAGCTGAGAGTTCTGTCTCCCTAACCTACAGCCAGGAAGTGGCCGGTTGCTCAAGGAAAGGTTTGCATGTATCCAGCCTGCCGTTGTCACCATCCCATTTTCCCCGTGGTGATCCATTAATGATGTGTTTCCAATGTCTGGCCTATTGAATTGCCAACCAGCTCACCATGTTCTCCCCTCTGGGCCTTCCCACCACACTCCATATGGAAGGTGTGATCACTTTGACACCGGTGTGGAATGAATGCTCCACCTCATGGCAGCCATGCTGTTGTGGTACGATCGCAGCTCCCCATATCTGAGTGGTAGGTACGGAATGTTCCAAAAGCAACATTGCCAAGTCAGTTAGAGCAACTTGGGTGGAGCTATCAGGAAGAGTCACGCAATCCTGGGAGATCAAGGCACCATCATTACATGATGGTAGGGCACAGATGCAGACCATTTGGCCTATACACCCGTATGCCATCTCTTTTACAGAACTGTTGAATTAATCCACATCCCATATCTCTCACGTGTGACATGCACACACACATGGTCACACACACACTCTCTCTGACACACTCACTCTCCCTCACACACACTCTTCCTCACACACACATTTACACACACACTCTCTCACACACACACACACTTAACATACACACACTCTGTCTCACTCTCACACACTCTCTCACACACACACTAACACATACACACTCTCTTACACACATACACACACTCTCTCTCACACACACTCTCCCACACACACTTATTCACACACATGCTGTCTCTCTCACACCCACATTCTCCCTCACACACACACTCAAGCACTCACATGTGCAGACACACATGCTGTCTCTCACACGTGCACGCACACTCTCTCCCTCACACTCACACATGTACTCACATGCGCGTATGTACACACACTCTCTCACATGTGCGCACACACACTTTCTCACACACATGTACAAACTTCCCCATTGCCTTCCCGTCCATATCCCTGCGAAATCCTTCCCACTCATTGTGTCTTTCTCCGACTTTCCCCCACCTTTTTAAATTCCCGAATAAATCTGATGTCACCACTCATTCATTGTGCATTCCACATAAAATCTCAAATATTTAATCTCCTCTGTCACTTCCACTGGTTCATTCCCTGATTCTCCTTGATCCATCTCCCCCTCTGGGTCTTTCTCCCGTTCCCCCTCTATCCCCGTCTCTGGTTCTTTATCATGTTCCCCCTCTATCCCCGTTTCTGGTTCTTTATCCCGTTCCCCCTCTTTCCCCATCTCCCTCTCTGGGTCTTTATCCTGTTCCCCCTCTATCCCCGTCTCCCCCTCTGGGTCTTTATCCCGTTCCCCCTCTATCCCCGTCTCCCCCTCTGGGCGTTTATCCCGTTCCCCCTCTATCCCCGTCTCCCCCTCTGGGTCTTTATCCCGTTCCCCCTCTATCCCCGTCTCCCCCTCTGGGCGTTTATCCCGTTCCCCCTCTATCCCCGTCTCTGGGTCTTTATCCCATTCCCCCTCTATCCCCGTCTCTGGGTCTTTATCCCGTTCCCCCTCTATCCCCGTCTCTGGGTCTTTATCCCGTTCCCCCTCTATCCCCATCTCCCCCTCTGGGTCTTTATCCCGTTCCCCCTCTTTCCCCATCTCCCTCTCTGGGTCTTTATCCCATTCCCCCTCTATCCCCGTCTCTGGGTCTTTATCCCATTCCCCCTCTATCCCCGTCTCTGGGTCTTTATCCCGTTCCCCCTCTATCCCCGTCTCTGGGTCTTTATCCCGTTCCCCCTCTATCCCCGTCTCTGGATCTTTATCCTGTTCCCCCTCTGGTTTTTTTTACCGAATGTATATGATTTCCTTGGGCCAATCCCCTGCTTTTCCCTGTAACACTTGCACGTTTTCATTGATCAGAAGAACCAAGCGTTGCCTTGTTGAATATCTTGATGGAACCTATGTCTGCCACATTTCCAGGCAGTACGTCCTATCCCCTAACTACTCGCAGAGCGGTACGCCTTGCTTTGTTTGCACATTACTTTAAATCTATACCCCTTCTCGTTCTTGTTTCTTTTCAGAGTGTGAACAGCTTCTCCCAGTCTATTCTTTGAAATCCTCGCTGTGACACCCTGATATACCCCCACACCCCTCACGTGATTTTGAAATCCACTGTCAAATTTCCCATCAGCCTTCTCCTCTCCAACATCTTCAATGTGTCTTCACTGCTGAAGTTTCTCATCCCTGGAACCAATCGAGGTTCCAGTGTGTTCACATCCTCCCTATAATGTACTGCCCATAACTGTACACAGTACTCTAGCTGATGTCTAATAAGTGTGCTGTACAAGTCCAACATCACCTCCTTGTACTGTATGTCCCTCTTAATAAAAGTGTTGCTGGATCCTCCCTAGTGGCACTACATGAACCAAAGCAGGTTACAAAGGTACATTCTCAAGGGGTCAATTAAGGATGTGTAGCATTGACCAACCCAGCCAGTGATACCCACATCCATTTTTGTATTTCAAAAATATATTTATAAAATATATTTTTGTGTATATACATTGTCACAAACGCAGTTCAGTCTGTACAGTAGCATATCAGGGAAAGAGGTTTGACTCTATCCAACATTCCTGATGAAGGGCTTTTGTCTGAAACATCGATTCTCCTGCTCCTTGGATGCTGCCTGACCTGCTGTGCTTTTCCACTCAACTCTAATCTCCAGAATTTGCAGTCCTCACTTTCACCTAGGCTATCCAACATCAAGCCAAAGGCATCTGTTACTTGTACAAGACTATATTTACGTGCATTTGTGGCATTGGGAGCGTCCAATAACTGAGCGAACCCCCAATGAACTTCAGCAGGAAGACCTCAGACTTTGGTTTTTCCCCACCACATCTTGGTGGCAGCTGCCCCAAGCTTCAGTGCTTACCTCAGCACATAGCTGTGGACCTTGGGATGTGCCAGTCTGGAACAATCAGCTGGGGCCAACTTCTCGTTCTGAAAGACCAACAAGTTTCAGGCAGAGAGTCTTTCAGTGAGTTGATGCCCTCCAGGTGCAGATGTTTGTCTCAGTGTGCGTCCTGGGGAACAGACTGTACAGCGCAGAGTCCCGCGTCTCAGAGCTGCTTGGGATGAACGTTGGTGAAGAAAACGACACTGCTTTTGTCTCCAGACTTTCCTTGCAAAGGCACATTCCGCGAGAGTATGTGTGACAGTGTCCACCTCCCTGCCCCTGGTTCCCCGCCCACATTCACTTCAGGGGAAGGGTGTGGTGGTGCAGACAGACCAGGATCGCACGGGTACTGGTGCGTGATGGAGAGTTCTGGTGATGAGGCATTCTGCCAAATGCCCACATCCCATGGATACATCAAACAAAAGATGTGGAGGTGCCAGTGTTGGACTGGGGTGGGCAAAGTCAGAAGTCACACGACCACCAGGTAGTAATCCAACCTCACCTTTCAAAGGAGCAGCTTGCGTTTTCAAATAAACCTTTTGGACTATAACCTGGTGTTGTGTGAATTCTAACTTTGAAGAAAACAAAAGGAACCTACACACTAAAAGGCTTGCCCAACAACTGTATGTAAATAACGAAGAGGACCTGAAAGATATAAATGAAGTTAGACAAGTTATGGGAAAAAATATGCAAACCAAGAGCTGGGCTAGATTGGAATGTAGACAAGGATTTGCAGATGCATGCAGAACCTTGGTTCACCCACACTGCAAGTAATTCCAGGACAGTGAGGCACTGGAGAATACATAAAGAATATTGATTTTGGTGATCGCATAAATGTGCGGGTTTGCTGATCAGGAAATGACTGGCTCATGCCTCTACTGAGAAACAGGCTGGGGGGAGACGGGGTACCGAGATGCCAACTGAATAGAGATGGGTGGTGTGGGGGCAGAGAGAGAGAGTGTCTCCGCTTGTGAGACATGGGGTTCCTAAAAATCAGTCAGTTGATAATAAATCCACACAGGTCGAAAAATTCCTCTGTCCCCTCCTCACGGAGAGGGGAAAATGTGGGATTTGCTCTCAAATAAACAATAGAATGGGGGAATCACTCCCACAGGGAGAGGGGATAATGGGGGGGACTCACTCCCACAGGGACAAGGGATAATGGGGGACTCGCTCCCACAGGGAGAGGGGAGAATGGGGGACTCACTCCCACAGGGAGAGGGGAGAATGGGCGACTCGCTCCCACAGGGAGAGGGGAGAATGGGGGACTTGATCCCGCAGGGAGAGGGGAGAATGGGGAATCACTCCCACAGGGAGAGGGGAGAATGGAGGACTCACTCCTACAGGGAGAGGGGAGAATGGGGGACTCACTCCCACAGGGAGAGGGGAGAATGGGGAATCACTCCCACAGGGAGAGGGGAGAATGGGGGACTCGCTCCCACAGAGAGAGGGGAGAATGGGGACTCGTTCCCACAGGGAGAGGGGAGAATGGGGGACTCGCTCTCACAGGGAGAGGGGGGAATGGGGGACTCGCTCTCACAGGGAGAGGGGGGAATGGGGGACTCACTCCCACATGGAGAGGGGAGAATGGGGGACTCACTCCCACAGGGAGAGGGGGGAATGGGGGACTCACTCCCACAGGGAGAGGGGGGAATGGGGGACTCACTCCCACAGGGAGAGGGGGGAATGGGGGACTCACTCCCACAGGGAGAGGGGAGAATGGGGTACTCACTCCCACAGGGAGAGGGGAGAATGGGGGACTCACTCCCACAGGGAGAGGGAAGAATGGGGTCTCACTCCCACTGGGAGAGGGAAGAATGGGGTCTCACTCCCACTGGGAGAGAGGAGAATGGGGTCTCGCTCCCACAGGGAGAGGGGAGAATGGGGTACTCACTCCCACAGGGAGAGGGGAGAATGGGGTACTCACTCCCACAGGGAGAGGGGAGAATAGGGGAATTGATCCCACAGGAAGAGGGGAGAATTGGGGACTCACTCCCACAATTAGGGGGGAGAATGGGGGACATATTTCCACAGGGAGAGGGGAGAATGGGGGACTCACTCCCACGGAGAGGAGAATGGGGGACTCACTCCCACAGACAGCGGGAAGAATGGGCGACTCAATCCCATAGGGATAGGGGAGAATGGGGTGTCACTCCCACAGGGAGAGGGGGGAATGGGGGACTCATTCCCACAATGAGAGGGGGACTCACTCCCACAGAGAGAGAGGAGAATGGGGGACTCGCTCCCACAGGGAGAGGGGAGAATGGGGGACTCACTCCCACAGTGAGTGGGGGAGAATGGGGGATTCACTCCCACAGGGAGAGGGGAGAATGGAGTCGCGCTTCCACAGGGAGAGGGGAGAATGGGGAACTCACTCCCACAGGGATAGGGGAAAATGGGGAACTCACTCCCACAGGGAGCGGGGGGAATGGGGGAACTCACTACCACAGGGAGAGGGGAGAATGGGGAACTCGCTCCTATAGGGAGAAGGAAGAATGAGGTCTTGCTCCCACAGGGAGAGGGGAGAATGGGGGACACACTCCCACAGGGAGAGGGGAGAATGGGGGACACACTCCCACAGGGAGAGGGGAGAATGGGGGCCTCACTCCCACAGGGAGAGGGGATAATGGGGGACTCGCTCCCACAGGGAGAGGGGAGAATGGGGGACTCACTCCCACAGGGAGAGGGGAGAATGGGCGACTCGCTCCCACAGGGAGAGGGGAGAATGGGGGACTTGATCCCGCAGGGAGAGGGGAGAATGGGGAATCACTCCCACAGGGAGAGGGGAGAATGGAGGACTCACTCCTACAGGGAGAGGGGAGAATGGGGGACTCACTCCCACAGGGAGAGGGGAGAATGGGGAATCACTCCCACAGGGAGAGGGGAGAATGGGGGACTCGCTCCCACAGAGAGAGGGGAGAATGGGGACTCGTTCCCACAGGGAGAGGGGAGAATGGGGGACTCGCTCTCACAGGGAGAGGGGGGAATGGGGGACTCGCTCTCACAGGGAGAGGGGGGAATGGGGGACTCACTCCCACATGGAGAGGGGAGAATGGGGGACTCACTCCCACAGGGAGAGGGGGGAATGGGGGACTCACTCCCACAGGGAGAGGGGGGAATGGGGGACTCACTCCCACAGGGAGAGGGGGGAATGGGGGACTCACTCCCACAGGGAGAGGGGAGAATGGGGTACTCACTCCCACAGGGAGAGGGGAGAATGGGGGACTCACTCCCACAGGGAGAGGGAAGAATGGGGTCTCACTCCCACTGGGAGAGGGAAGAATGGGGTCTCACTCCCACTGGGAGAGAGGAGAATGGGGTCTCGCTCCCACAGGGAGAGGGGAGAATGGGGTACTCACTCCCACAGGGAGAGGGGAGAATGGGGTACTCACTCCCACAGGGAGAGGGGAGAATAGGGGAATTGATCCCACAGGAAGAGGGGAGAATTGGGGACTCACTCCCAAAATTAGGGGGGAGAATGGGGGACTTATTTCCACAGGGAGAGGGGAGAATGGGGGACTCACTCCCACAGACAGCGGGAAGAATGGGCGACTCAATCCCATAGGGATAGGGGAGAATGGGGTGTCACTCCCACAGGGAGAGGGGATAATGGGGGGGACTCACTCCCACAGGGACAAGGGATAATGGGGGACTCGCTCCCACAGGGAGAGGGGAGAATGGGGGACTCACTCCCACAGGGAGAGGGGAGAATGGGCGACTCGCTCCCACAGGGAGAGGGGAGAATGGGGGACTTGATCCCGCAGGGAGAGGGGAGAATGGGGAATCACTCCCACAGGGAGAGGGGAGAATGGAGGACTCACTCCTACAGGGAGAGGGGAGAATGGGGGACTCACTCCCACAGGGAGAGGGGAGAATGGGGAATCACTCCCACAGGGAGAGGGGAGAATGGGGGACTCGCTCCCACAGAGAGAGGGGAGAATGGGGACTCGTTCCCACAGGGAGAGGGGAGAATGGGGGACTTACTCCCACAGGGAGAGGGGGGAATGGGGGACTCGCTCTCACAGGGAGAGGGGGGAATGGGGGACTCACTCCCACATGGAGAGGGGAGAATGGGGGACTCACTCCCACGGAGAGGAGAATGGGGGACTCACTCCCACAGACAGCGGGAAGAATGGGCGACTCAATCCCATACGGATAGGGGAGAATGGGGTGTCACTCCCACAGGGAGAGGGGGGAATGGGGGACTCATTCCCACAGGGAGAGGGGAGAATGGGGGACTCACTCCCACAGGGAGAGGGGAGAATGGAGTCGCGCTTCCACAGGGAGAGGGGAGAATGGGGAACTCACTCCCACAGGGATAGGGGAAAATGGGGAACTCACTCCCACAGGGAGCGGGGGGAATGGGGGAACTCACTACCACAGGGAGAGGGAGAATGGGGAACTCGCTCCTATAGGGAGAAGGAAGAATGAGGTCTTGCTCCCACAGGGAGAGGGGAGAATGGGGGACACACTCCCACAGGGAGAGGGGAGAATGGGGGACACACTCCCACAGGGAGAGGGGAGAATGGGGGCCTCACTCCCACAGGGAGAGGGGATAATGGGGGACTCGCTCCCACAGGGAGAGGGGAGAATGGGGGACTCACTCCCACAGGGAGAGGGGAGAATGGGCGACTCGCTCCCACAGGGAGAGGGGAGAATGGGGGACTTGATCCCGCAGGGAGAGGGGAGAATGGGGAATCACTCCCACAGGGAGAGGGGAGAATGGAGGACTCACTCCTACAGGGAGAGGGGAGAATGGGGGACTCACTCCCACAGGGAGAGGGGAGAATGGGGAATCACTCCCACAGGGAGAGGGGAGAATGGGGGACTCGCTCCCACAGAGAGAGGGGAGAATGGGGACTCGTTCCCACAGGGAGAGGGGAGAATGGGGGACTCGCTCTCACAGGGAGAGGGGGGAATGGGGGACTCGCTCTCACAGGGAGAGGGGGGAATGGGGGACTCACTCCCACATGGAGAGGGGAGAATGGGGGACTCACTCCCACAGGGAGAGGGGGGAATGGGGGACTCACTCCCACAGGGAGAGGGGGGAATGGGGGACTCACTCCCACAGGGAGAGGGGGGAATGGGGGACTCACTCCCACAGGGAGAGGGGAGAATGGGGTACTCACTCCCACAGGGAGAGGGGAGAATGGGGGACTCACTCCCACAGGGAGAGGGAAGAATGGGGTCTCACTCCCACTGGGAGAGGGAAGAATGGGGTCTCACTCCCACTGGGAGAGAGGAGAATGGGGTCTCGCTCCCACAGGGAGAGGGGAGAATGGGGTACTCACTCCCACAGGGAGAGGGGAGAATGGGGTACTCAGTCCCACAGGGAGAGGGGAGAATAGGGGAATTGATCCCACAGGAAGAGGGGAGAATTGGGGACTCACTCCCAAAATTAGGGGGGAGAATGGGGGACATATTTCCACAGGGAGAGGGGAGAATGGGGGACTCACTCCCACGGAGAGGAGAATGGGGGACTCACTCCCACAGACAGCGGGAAGAATGGGCGACTCAATCCCATAGGGATAGGGGAGAATGGGGTGTCACTCCCACAGGGAGAGGGGGGAATGGGGGACTCATTCCCACAATGAGAGGGGGACTCACTCCCACAGAGAGAGAGGAGAATGGGGGACTCGCTCCCACAGGGAGAGGGGAGAATGGGGGACTCACTCCCACAGTGAGTGGGGGAGAATGGGGGATTCACTCCCACAGGGAGAGGGGAGAATGGAGTCGCGCTTCCACAGGGAGAGGGGAGAATGGGGAACTCACTCCCACAGGGATAGGGGAAAATGGGGAACTCACTCCCACAGGGAGTGGGGGGAATGGGGGAACTCACTACCACAGGGAGAGGGGAGAATGGGGAACTCGCTCCTATAGGGAGAAGGAAGAATGAGGTCTTGCTCCCACAGGGAGAGGGGAGAATGGGGGACACACTCCCACAGGGAGAGGGGAGAATGGGGGACACACTCCCACAGGGAGAGGGGAGAATGGGGGCCTCACTCCCACAGGGAGAGGGGAGAATGGGGGACTCACTCCCACAGTGAGAGGGGAGAATGGGTGACTCACTCCCACAGGGAGAGGGGAGAATGGGGGCCTCACTCCCACAGGGAGAGGGGTGAATGGGGAACCCACTCCCACAGGGAGAGGGGAGAATGGGGAACACACTCCCACAGGGAGAGGGGAGAATGGGGGACTTGATCCCACAGGGAGAGGGGAGAATGGGGGACTCACTCTCACAGGGAGAGGGGGGAATGGGGGACTCACTCCCACATGGAGAGGGGAGAATGGGGGACTCACTCCCACAGGGAGAGGGGGGAATGGGGGACTTACTCCCACAAGGAGAGGGGGGAATGGGGGTCTCACTCCCACAGGGAGAGGGGAGAATGGGGGAACTCACTACCACAGGGAGAGGGGAGAATGGGGAACTCGCTCCTATAGGGAGAAGGAAGAATGAGGTCTTGCTCCCACAGGGAGAGGGGAGAATGGGGGACACACTCCCACAGGGAGAGGGGAGAATGGGGGACACACTCCCACAGGGAGAGGGGAGAATGGGGGCCTCACTCCCACAGGGAGAGGGGAGAATGGGGGCCTCACTCCCACAGGGAGAGGGGAGAATGGGTGACTCACTCCCACAGGGAGAGGGGAGAATGGGGGCCTCACTCCCACAGGGAGAGGGGAGAATGGGGGACTCACTCCCACAGTGAGAGGGGAGAATGGGTGACTCACTCCCACAGGGAGAGGGGAGAATGGGGGCCTCACTCCCACAGGGAGAGGGGTGAATGTTGAACCCACTCCCACAGGGAGAGGGGAGAATGGGGAACACACTCCCACAGGGAGAGGGGAGAATGGGGGACTCACTCCCACAGGGAGAGGGGAGAATGGGGGACTCACTCCCACAGGGAGAGGGGAGAATGGGGGACTCACTCCCACAGGGAGAGGGGAGAATGGGGGCCTCACTCCCACAGGGAGAGGGGAGAATGGGGGACTCACTCCCACAGTGAGAGGGGAGAATGGGTGACTCACTCCCACAGGGAGAGGGGAGAATGGGGGCCTCACTCCCACAGGGAGAGGGGAGAATGGGGGACTCACTCCCACAGTGAGAGGGGAGAATGGGTGACTCACTCCCACAGGGAGAGGGGAGAATGGGGGCCTCACTCCCACAGGGAGAGGGGTGAATGGGGAACCCACTCCCACAGGGAGAGGGGAGAATGGGGAACACACTCCCACAGGGAGAGGGGAGAATGGGGGACTTGATCCCACAGGGAGAGGGGAGAATGGGGGACTCACTGTCACAGGGAGAGGGGAGAATGGGGGACCCACTCCCACAGGGAGAGGGGAGAATGGGGGATTCACTCCCACAGAGAGAGAGGAGAATGGGGGACTCGTTCCCACAGGGAGAGGGGAGAATGGGGGACTCGCTCCCACAGGGAGAGGGCAGAATGGGGGACTCACTCCCACAGAGAGAGGAGAATGGGGACTCGTTCCCACAGGGAGAGGGGAGATGGGGGACACGCTCTCACAGGGAGAGGGCAGAATGGGGGACTCACTCCCACAGAGAGAGGAGAATGGGGACTCGTTCCCACAGGGAGAGGGGGGAATGGGGGACTCGCTCTCACAGGGAGAGGGGGGAATGGGGGACTCACTCCCACATGGAGAGGGGAGAATGGGGGACTCACTCCCACAGGGAGAGGGGGGAATGGGGGACTTACTCCCACAAGGAGAGGGGGGAATGGGGGTCTCACTCCCACAGGGAGAGGGGAGAATGGGGAACTTGTTCCCACAGGGAGAGGGGAGAATGGGGTCTCGCTCCCACAGTGAGAGGGGAGAATGGGGGACTCACTCCCACAGGGAGAGGGGGGAATGGGGGACTCACTCCCACAGGGAGACGGGAGAATGAGGGACTCGCTCCCACTGGAAGCAGGGAGAATGGGGGACTCACTCCCACAGGGAGAGGGGAGAATGGGGTCTCGTTCCCACAGTGAGAGGGGAGAATGGGGGACTCACTCCCACAGTGAGAGGGGAGAATGGGGGATTCACTCCCACAGGGAGAGGGGAGAATGGGGTACTCACTCCCACAGGGAGAGGGGAGAATAGGGGAATTGATCCCACAGGAAGAGGGGAGAATTGGGGACTCACTCCCACAATTAGGGGGGAGAATGGGGGACTTATTTCCACAGGGAGAGGGGAGAATGGGGGACTCACTCCCACGGAGAGGAGAATGGGGGACTCACTCCCACAGACAGCGGGAAGAATGGGCGACTCAATCCCATAGGGATAGGGGAGAATGGGGTGTCACTCCCACAGGGAGAGGGGGGAATGGGGGACTCATTCCCACAATGAGAGGGGGACTCACTCCCACAGAGAGAGAGGAGAATGGGGGACTCGCTCCCACAGGGAGAGGGGAGAATGGGGGACTCACTCCCACAGTGAGTGGGGGAGAATGGGGGATTCACTCCCACAGGGAGAGGGGAGAATGGAGTCGCGCTTCCACAGGGAGAGGGGAGAATGGGGAACTCACTCCCACAGGGATAGGGGAAAATGGGGAACTCACTCCCACAGGGAGCGGGGGGAATGGGGGAACTCACTACCACAGGGAGAGGGGAGAATGGGGAACTCGCTCCTATAGGGAGAAGGAAGAATGAGGTCTTGCTCCCACAGGGAGAGGGGAGAATGGGGGACACACTCCCACAGGGAGAGGGGAGAATGGGGGACACACTCCCACAGGGAGAGGGGAGAATGGGGGCCTCACTCCCACAGGGAGAGGGGATAATGGGGGACTCGCTCCCACAGGGAGAGGGGAGAATGGGGGACTCACTCCCACAGGGAGAGGGGAGAATGGGCGACTCGCTCCCACAGGGAGAGGGGAGAATGGGGGACTTGATCCCGCAGGGAGAGGGGAGAATGGGGAATCACTCCCACAGGGAGAGGGGAGAATGGAGGACTCACTCCTACAGGGAGAGGGGAGAATGGGGGACTCACTCCCACAGGGAGAGGGGAGAATGGGGAATCACTCCCACAGGGAGAGGGGAGAATGGGGGACTCGCTCCCACAGAGAGAGGGGAGAATGGGGACTCGTTCCCACAGGGAGAGGGGAGAATGGGGGACTCGCTCTCACAGGGAGAGGGGGGAATGGGGGACTCGCTCTCACAGGGAGAGGGGGGAATGGGGGACTCACTCCCACATGGAGAGGGGAGAATGGGGGACTCACTCCCACAGGGAGAGGGGGGAATGGGGGACTCACTCCCACAGGGAGAGGGGGGAATGGGGGACTCACTCCCACAGGGAGAGGGGGGAATGGGGGACTCACTCCCACAGGGAGAGGGGAGAATGGGGTACTCACTCCCACAGGGAGAGGGGAGAATGGGGGGACTCACTCCCACAGGGAGAGGGAAGAATGGGGTCTCACTCCCACTGGGAGAGGGAAGAATGGGGTCTCACTCCCACTGGGAGAGAGGAGAATGGGGTCTCGCTCCCACAGGGAGAGGGGAGAATGGGGTACTCACTCCCACAGGGAGAGGGGAGAATGGGGTACTCACTCCCACAGGGAGAGGGGAGAATAGGGGAATTGATCCCACAGGAAGAGGGGAGAATTGGGGACTCACTCCCAAAATTAGGGGGGAGAATGGGGGACTTATTTCCACAGGGAGAGGGGAGAATGGGGGACTCACTCCCACGGAGAGGAGAATGGGGGACTCACTCCCACAGACAGCGGGAAGAATGGGCGACTCAATCCCATAGGGATAGGGGAGAATGGGGTGTCACTCCCACTGGGAGAGGGGGGAATGGGGGACTCATTCCCACAATGAGAGGGGGACTCACTCCCACAGAGAGAGAGGAGAATGGGGGACTCGCTCCCACAGGGAGAGGGGAGAATGGGGGACTCACTCCCACAGTGAGTGGGGGAGAATGGGGGATTCACTCCCACAGGGAGAGGGGAGAATGGAGTCGCGCTTCCACAGGGAGAGGGGAGAATGGGGAACTCACTCCCACAGGGATAGGGGAAAATGGGGAACTCACTCCCACAGGGAGCGGGGGGAATGGGGGAACTCACTACCACAGGGAGAGGGGAGAATGGGGACTCGTTCCCACAGGGAGAGGGGGGAATGGGGGACTCGCTCTCACAGGGAGAGGGGGGAATGGGGGACTCACTCCCACATGGAGAGGGGAGAATGGGGGACTCACTCCCACAGGGAGAGGGGGGAATGGGGGACTTACTCCCACAAGGAGAGGGGGGAATGGGGGTCTCACTCCCACAGGGAGAGGGGAGAATGGGGGAACTCACTACCACAGGGAGAGGGGAGAATGGGGAACTCGCTCCTATAGGGAGAAGGAAGAATGAGGTCTTGCTCCCACAGGGAGAGGGGAGAATGGGGGACACACTCCCACAGGGAGAGGGGAGAATGGGGGACACACTCCCACAGGGAGAGGGGAGAATGGGGGCCTCACTCCCACAGGGAGAGGGGAGAATGGGGGACTCACTCCCACAGTGAGAGGGGAGAATGGGTGACTCACTCCCACAGGGAGAGGGGAGAATGGGGGCCTCACTCCCACAGGGAGAGGGGAGAATGGGGGACTCACTCCCACAGGGAGAGGGGAGAATGGGGGACTCACTCCCACAGGGAGAGGGGAGAATGGGGAACCCACTCCCACAGGGAGAGGGGAGAATGGGGAACACACTCCCACAGGGAGAGGGGAGAATGGGGGACTTGATCCCACAGGGAGAGGGGAGAATGGGGGACTCACTCTCACAGGGAGAGGGGAGAATGGGGGACCCACTCCCACAGGGAGAGGGGAGAATGGGGGATTCACTCCCACAGAGAGAGAGGAGAATGGGGGACTCGTTCCCACAGGGAGAGGGGAGAATGGGGGACTCGCTCCCACAGGGAGAGGGCAGAATGGGGGACTCACTCCCACAGGGAGAGGGGAGAATGGGGAATCACTCCCACAGGGAGAGGGCAGAATGGGGGACTCACTCCCACAGAGAGAGGAGAATGGGGACTCGTTCCCACAGGGAGAGGGGAGATGGGGGACACGCTCTCACAGGGAGAGGGGGGAATGGGGGACTCGCTCCCACAGGGAGAGGGGGGAATGGGGGACTCACTCCCACATGGAGAGGGGAGAGTGGGGGACTCACTCCCACAGGGAGAGGGGAGAATGGGGGACTTACTCCCACAAGGAGAGGGGGGAATGGGGGTCTCACTCCCACAGGGAGAGGGGAGAATGGGGAACTTGTTCCCACAGGGAGAGGGGAGAATGGGGTCTCGCTCCCACAGTGAGAGGGGAGAATGGGGGACTCACTCCCACAGGGAGAGGGGGGAATGGGGGACTCACTCCCACAGGGAGACGGGAGAATGAGGGACTCGCTCCCACTGGAAGCAGGGAGAATGGGGGACTCACTCCCACAGGGAGAGGGGAGAATGGGGTCTCGTTCCCACAGTGAGAGGGGAGAATGGGGGACTCACTCCCACAGTGAGAGGGGAGAATGGGGGATTCACTCCCACAGGGAGAGGGGAGAATGGGGTACTCACTCCCACAGGGAGAGGGGAGAATAGGGGAATTGATCCCACAGGAAGAGGGGAGAATTGGGGACTCACTCCCACAATTAGGGGGGAGAATGGGGGACTTATTTCCACAGGGAGAGGGGAGAATGGGGGACTCACTCCCACGGAGAGGAGAATGGGGGACTCACTCCCACAGACAGCGGGAAGAATGGGCGACTCAATCCATAGGGATAGGGGAGAATGGGGTGTCACTCCCACAGGGAGAGGGGGGAATGGGGACTCATTCCCACAATGAGAGGGGGACTCACTCCCACAGAGAGAGAGGAGAATGGGGGACTCGCTCCACAGGGAGAGGGGAGAATGGGGGACTCACTCCCACAGTGAGTGGGGGAGAATGGGGGATTCACTCCCACAGGGAGAGGGGAGAATGGAGTCGCGCTTCCACAGGGAGAGGGGGAGAATGGGGAACTCACTCCCACAGGGATAGGGGAAAATGGGGAACTCACTCCCACAGGGAGCGGGGGGAATGGGGGAACTCACTACCACAGGGAGAGGGGAGAATGGGGAACTCGCTCCTATAGGGAGAAGGAAGAATGACGTCTTGCTCCCACAGGGAGAGGGGAGAATGGGGGACTCACTCCCACAGGGAGAGGGGAGAATGGGCGACTCGCTCCCACAGGGAGAGGGGGAGAATGGGGGACTTGATCCCGCAGGGAGAGGGGAGAATGGGGAATCACTCCCACAGGGAGAGGGGAGAATGGAGGACTCACTCCTACAGGGAGAGGGGAGAATGTGGGGACTCACTCCCACAGGGAGAGGGGAGAATGGGGAATCACTCCCACAGGGAGAGGGGAGAATGGGGGACTCGCTCCCACAGAGAGAGGGGAGAATGGGGACTCGTTCCCACAGGGAGAGGGGAGAATGGGGGACTCGCTCTCACAGGGAGAGGGGGGAATGGGGGACTCGCTCTCACAGGGAGAGGGGGGAATGGGGGACTCACTCCCACATGGAGAGGGGAGAATGGGGGACTCACTCCCACAGGGAGAGGGGGGAATGGGGGACTCACTCCCACAGGGAGAGGGGGAATGGGGGACTCACTCCCACAGGGAGAGGGGGAATGGGGGACTCACTCCCACAGGGAGAGGGGAGAATGGGGTACTCACTCCCACAGGGAGAGGGGAGAATGGGGGACTCACTCCCACAGGGAGAGGGAAGAATGGGGTCTCACTCCCACTGGGAGAGGGAAGAATGGGGTCTCACTCCCACTGGGAGAGAGGAGGAGAATGGGGTCTCGCTCCCACAGGGAGAGGGGAGAATGGGTACTCACACTCCCACAGGGAGAGGGGAGAATGGGGTACTCACTCCCACAGGGAGAGGGGAGAATAGGGGAATTGATCCCACAGGAAGAGGGGAGAATTGGGGACTCACTCCCAAAATTAGGGGGGAGAATGGGGGACTTATTTCCACAGGGAGAGGGGAGAATGGGGACTCACTCCACGGAGAGGAGAATGGGGGACTCACTCCCACAGACAGCGGGAAGAATGGGCGACTCAATCCCATAGGGATAGGGGAGAATGGGGTGTCACTCCCACTGGGAGAGGGGGGAATGGGGGACTCATTCCCACAATGAGAGGGGGACTCACTCCCACAGAGAGAGAGGAGAATGGGGGACTCGCTCCCACAGGGAGAGGGGAGAATGGGGACTCACTCCCACAGTGAGTGGGGGAGAATGGGGGATTCACTCCCACAGGGAGAGGGGAGAATGGAGTCGCGCTTCCACAGGGAGAGGGGAGAATGGGGAACTCACTCCCACAGGGATAGGGGAAAATGGGGAACTCACTCCCACAGGGAGCGGGGGGAATGGGGGAACTCACTACCACAGGGAGAGGGGAGAATGGGGACTCGTTCCCACAGGGAGAGGGGGGAATGGGGGACTCGCTCTCACAGGGAGAGGGGGGAATGGGGGACTCACTCCCACATGGAGAGGGGGAGAATGGGGGACTCACTCCCACAGGGAGAGGGGGGAATGGGGGACTTACTCCCACAAGGAGAGGGGGGAATGGGGGTCTCACTCCACAGGGAGAGGGGAGAATGGGGGAACTCACTACCACAGGGAGAGGGGAGAATGGGGAACTCGCTCCTATAGGGAGAAGGAAGAATGAGGTCTTGCTCCCACAGGGAGAGGGGAGAATGGGGGACACACTCCCACAGGGAGAGGGGAGAATGGGGGACACACTCCCACAGGGAGAGGGGAGAATGGGGGCCTCACTCCCACAGGGAGAGGGGAGAATGGGGGACTCACTCCCACAGTGAGAGGGGAGAATGGGTGACTCACTCCCACAGGAGAGGGGAGAATGGGGGCCTCACTCCCACAGGGAGAGGGGTGAATGGGGAACCCACTCCCACAGGGAGAGGGGAGAATGGGGAACACACTCCCACAGGGAGAGGGGAGAATGGGGGACTTGATCCCACAGGGAGAGGGGAGAATGGGGGACTCACTCTCACAGGGAGAGGGGAGAATGGGGGACCCACTCCCACAGGGAGAGGGGAGAATGGGGGATTCACTCCCACAGAGAGAGAGGAGAATGGGGACTCGTTCCCACAGGGAGAGGGGAGAATGGGGGACTCGCTCCCACAGGGAGAGGGCAGAATGGGGGACTCACTCCCACAGGGAGAGGGGAGAATGGGGAATCACTCCCACAGGGAGAGGGCAGAATGGGGACTCACTCCCACAGAGAGAGGAGAATGGGGACTCGTTCCCACAGGGAGAGGGGAGATGGGGGACACGCTCTCACAGGGAGAGGGGGGAATGGGGGACTCGCTCCCACAGGGAGAGGGGGGAAATGGGGGACTCACTCCCACATGGAGAGGGGAGAGTGGGGGACTCACTCCACAGGGAGAGGGGAGAATGGGGGACTTACTCCCACAAGGAGAGGGGGGAATGGGGGTCTCACTCCCACAGGGAGAGGGGAGAATGGGGAACTTGTTCCCACAGGAGAGGGGAGAATGGGGTCTCGCTCCCACAGTGAGAGGGGAGAATGGGGGACTCACTCCCACAGGGAGAGGGGGGAATGGGGGACTCACTCCCACAGGGAGACGGAGAATGAGGGACTCGCTCCACTGGAAGCAGGGAGAATGGGGGACTCACTCCCACAGGGAGAGGGGAGAATGGGGTCTCTCGTTCCCACAGTGAGAGGGGAGAATGGGGGACTCACTCCCACAGTGAGAGGGGAGAATGGGGGATTCACTCCCACAGGGAGAGGGGAGAATGGGGTACTCACTCCCACAGGGAGAGGGGAGAATAGGGGAATTGATCCCACAGGAAGAGGGGAGAATTGGGGACTCACTCCCACAATTAGGGGGGAGAATGGGGGACTTATTTCCACAGGGAGAGGGGAGAATGGGGGACTCACTCCCACGGAGAGGAGAATGGGGGACTCACTCCCACAGACAGCGGGAAGAATGGGCGACTCAATCCCATAGGGATAGGGGAGAATGGGGTGTCACTCCCACAGGGAGAGGGGGGAATGGGGGACTCATTCCCACAATGAGAGGGGGACTCACTCCCACAGAGAGAGAGGAGAATGGGGGACTCGCTCCCACAGGGAGAGGGGAGAATGGGGGACTCACTCCCACAGTGAGTGGGGGAGAATGGGGGATTCACTCCCACAGGGAGAGGGGAGAATGGAGTCGCGCTTCCACAGGGAGAGGGGAGAATGGGGAACTCACTCCCACAGGGATAGGGGAAAATGGGGAACTCACTCCCACAGGGAGCGGGGGGAATGGGGAACTCACTACCACAGGGAGAGGGGAGAATGGGGAACTCGCTCCTATAGGGAGAAGGAAGAATGACGTCTTGCTCCCACAGGGAGAGGGGAGAATGGGGGACACACTCCCACAGGGAGAGGGGAGAATGGGGGACACACTCCCACAGGGAGAGGGGAGAATGGGGGCCTCACTCCCACAGGGAGAGGGGAGAATGGGGGAACTCACTACCACAGGGAGAGGGGAGAATGGGGGAACTCGCTCCTATAGGGAGAAGAAGAATGAGGTCTTGCTCCCACAGGGAGAGGGGAGAATGGGGGACACACTCCCACAGGGAGAGGGAGAATGGGGGACACACTCCCACAGGGAGAGGGGAGAATGGGGGCCTCACTCCACAGGGAGAGGGGAGAATGGGGGACTCACTCCCACAGTGAGAGGGGAGAATGGGTGACTCACTCCCACAGGGAGAGGGGAGAATGGGGGCCTCACTCCCACAGGGAGAGGGGTGAATGGGGAACCCACTCCCACAGGGAGAGGGGAGAATGGGGAACACACTCCACAGGGAGAGGGGAGAATGGGGGACTTGATCCCACAGGGAGAGGGGAGAATGGGGGACTCACTCTCACAGGAGAGGGGAGAATGGGGGACCCACTCCCACAGGGAGAGGGGAGAATGGGGGATTCACTCCCACAGAGAGAGAGGAGAATGGGGGACTCGTTCCACAGGGAGAGGGGAGAATGGGGGACTCGCTCCCACAGGGAGAGGGCAAAATGGGGGACTCACTCCCACAGAGAGAGGAGAATGGGGACTCGTTCCCACAGGGAGAGGGGAGATGGGGGACACGCTCTCACAGGGAGAGGGGGGAATAGGGGACTCGCTCTCACAGGGAGAGGGGGGAATGGGGGACTCACTCCCACATGGAGAGGGGAGAATGGGGGGACTCACTCCCACAGGCAGAGGGGGGAATGGGGGACTTACTCCCACAAGGAGAGGGGGAATGGGGGTCTCACTCCCACAGGGAGAGGGGAGAATGGGGAACTTGTTCCCACAGGGAGAGGGGAGAATGGGGTCTCGCTCCCACAGTGAGAGGGGAGAATGGGGGACTCACTCCCACAGGGAGAGGGGGAATGGGGGACTCACTCCCACAGGGAGACGGGAGAATGAGGGACTCGCTCCACTGGAAGCAGGGAGAATGGGGGACTCACTCCCACAGGGAGAGGGGAGAATGGGGTCTCGTTCCCACAGTGAGAGGGGAGAATGGGGGACTCACTCCCACAGTGAGAGGGGAGAATGGGGGACTCACTCCCACAGGGAGAGGGGAGAATGGGGTACTCACTCCCACAGGGAGAGGGGAGAATAGGGGAATTGATCCCACAGGAAGAGGGGAGAATTGGGGACTCACTCCCACAATTAGGGGGGAGAATGGGGGACTTATTTTCCACAGGGAGAGGGGAGAATGGGGGACTCACTCCACGGAGAGGAGAATGGGGGACTCACTCCCACAGACAGCGGGAAGAATGGGCGACTCAATCCCATAGGGAAGGGGAGAATGGGGTGTCACTCCCACAGGGAGAGGGGGGAATGGGGGACTCATTCCCACAATGAGAGGGGGACTCACTCCCACAGAGAGAGAGGAGAATGGGGGACTCGCTCCCACAGGGAGAGGGGAGAATGGGGGACTCACTCCCACAGTGAGTGGGGGAGAATGGGGGATTCACTCCCACAGGGAGAGGGGAGAATGGGAGTCGCGCTTCCACAGGGAGAGGGGAGAATGGGGAACTCACTCCCACAGGGATAGGGGAAAATGGGGAACTCACTCCCACAGGGAGCGGGGGGAATGGGGGAACTCACTACCACAGGGAGAGGGGAGAATGGGGAACTCGCTCCTATAGGAGAAGGAAGAATGAGGTCTTGCTCCCACAGGGAGAGGGGAGAATGGGGGACACACTCCCACAGGGAGAGGGGAGAATGGGGACACACTCCCACAGGGAGAGGGGAGAATGGGGGCCTCACTCCCACGACACACTCCCACAGGGAGAGGGGAGAATGGGGGCCTCACTCCCACAGGGAGAGGGGATAATGGGGGACTCGCTCCCACAGGGAGAGGGGAGAATGGGGGGACTCACTCCCACAGGGAGAGGGGAGAATGGGCGACTCGCTCCCACAGGGAGAGGGGAGAATGGGGGACTTGATCCCGCAGGGAGAGGGGGAGAATGGGGGGACTCGCTCCCACAGGGAGAGGGGAGAATGGGGGACTCACTCCCACAGTGAGTGGGGGAGAATGGGGGATTCACTCCCACAGGGAGAGGGGGAGAATGGAGTCGCGCTTCCACAGGGAGAGGGGGGAAATGGGGGGACTCACTCCCACATGGAGAGGGGAGAATGGGGGACTCACTCCCACAGGGAGAGGGGGGAATGGGGGGACTTACTCCCACAAGGAGAGGGGGGGAATGGGTGGGGTCTCACTCCCACAGGGAGAGGGGAGAATGGGGGAACTCACTACCACAGGGAGAGGGGAGAATGGGGAACTCGCTCCTATCGGGAGAAGGAAGAATGAGGTCTTGCTCCCCACAGGGAGAGGGGAGAATGGGGGACACACTCCCACAGGGAGAGGGGAGAATGGGGGACACACTCCCACAGGGAGAGGGGAGAATGGGGGCCTCACTCCCACAGGGAGAGGGGAGAATGGGGGACTCACTCCCACAGTGAGAGGGGAGAATGGGTGACTCACTCCCACAGGGAGAGGGGAGAATGGGGGCCTCACTCCCACAGGGAGAGGGGTGAATGGGGAACCCACTCCCACAGGGAGAGGGGAGAATGGGGAACACACTCCCACAGGGAGAGGGGAGAATGGGGGACTTGATCCCACAGGGAGAGGGGAGAATGGGGGACTCACTCCCACAGGGAGAGGGGAGAATGGGGGACCCACTCCCACAGGGAGAGGGGAGAATGGGGGATTCACTCCCACAGAGAGAGAGAGGAGAATGGGGGACTCGTTCCCACAGGGAGAGGGGAGAATGGGGGACTCGCTCCCACAGGGAGAGGGCAGAATGGGGGACTCACTCCCACAGAGAGAGGAGAATGGGGACTCGTTCCCACAGGGAGAGGGGAGATGGGAGACACGCTCTCACAGGGAGAGGGGGGAATGGGGGGACTCGCTCTCACAGGGAGAGGGGGGAATGGGGGACTCACTCCCACATGGAGAGGGGAGAATGGGGGACTCACTCCCACAGGGAGAGGGGGGGAATGGGGGACTTACTCCCACAAGGAGAGGGGGGAATGGGGGTCTCACTCCCACAGGGAGAGGGGGAGAATGGGGGAACTTGTTCCCACAGGGAGAGGGGAGAATGGGGTCTCGCTCCCACAGTGAGAGGGGAGAATGGGGGACTCACTCCCACAGGGGAGAGGGGGGAATGGGGGACTCACTCCCACAGGGAGACGGGGAGAATGAGGGACTCGCTCCCACTGGAAGCAGGGAGAATGGGGGACTCACTCCCACAGGGAGAGGGGAGAATGGGGTCTCGTTCCCACAGTGAGAGGGGGAGAATGGGGGACTCACTCCCACAGGGAGAGGGGAGAATGGGGGATTCACTTCCCACAGGGAGAGGGGAGAATGGGGTACTCACTCCCACAGGGAGAGGGGAGAATAGGGGAATTGATCCCACAGGAAGAGGGGAGAATTGGGGACTCACTCCCACAATTAGGGGGGAGAATGGGGGACTTATTTCCACAGGGAGAGGGGAGAATGGGGGACTCACTCCCACAGACAGCGGGAAGAATGGGCGACTCAATCCCATAGGGATAGGGGAGAATGGGGTGTCACTCCCACAGGGAGAGGGGGGAATGGGGGACTCATTCCCACAATGAGAGGGGGACTCACTCCCACAGAGAGAGAGGAGAATGGGGGACTCGCTCCCAAAGGGAGAGGGGAGAATGGGGGGACTCACTCCCAACAGTGAGTGGGGGAGAATGGGGGATTCACTCCCACAGGGAGAGGGGAGAATGGAGTCGCGCTTCCACAGGGAGAGGGGAGAATGGGGAACTCACTCCCACAGGGATAGGGGAAAATGGGGAACTCACTCCCACAGGGAGCGGGGGGAATGGGGGAACTCACTACCACAGGGAGAGGGAGAATGGGGAACTCGCTCCTATAGGGAGAAGGAAGAATGAGGTCTTGCTCCCACAGGGAGAGGGGAGAATGGGGAACACACTCCCACAGGGAGAGGGGAGAATGGGGGACACACTCCACAGGGAGAGGGGAGAATGGGGGCCTCACTCCCCACAGGGAGAGGGGATAATGGGGGACTCGCTCCCACAGGGAGAGGGGAGAATGGGGGACTCACTCCCACAGGGAGAGGGGAGAATGGGCGACTCGCTCCCACAGGGAGAGGGGAGAATGGGGGACTTGATCCCGCAGGGAGAGGGGAGAATGGGGAATCACTCCCACAGGGAGAGGGGAGAATGGAGGACTCACTCCTACAGGGAGAGGGGAGAATGGGGGACTCACTCCCACAGGGAGAGGGGAGAATGGGGAATCACTCCCACAGGGAGAGGGGAGAATGGGGGACTCGCTCCCACAGAGAGAGGGGAGAATGGGGAC